>NW_023270418.1:11068354-11136372 GCF_011800145.1 Mirounga leonina
TTATGTTGATATGTCTTTTTATTGGTGAAGTTAACCTTGATCACTCAATTAAGGTGGTGCAAGTTTCTCCTCTACCAACTACTATCTGTCCCTTTGTAATATCTTGAAAGAGATACCTTGAGACTGTGCAAATAAACTATTTTTCTCAAACTTTTGCCCAAAATTTTGACATCCATTGGTGAATCTTGCCTGCAACAATTATTGAGATATTTATATAGGGTTTTAAAAGAAACTAAAATATATAAAATATAATGGCCAAACTGTTCTGGATACAAACATACTTAACTTCTACTGAATGCAGCATTTTAACTTATATTCAAAATGTGAATTAAAGTTATTTTCTTTTGTCAGTGTGTTCAGTTAATATTAATCAATGAGTAATAATTAAAATGTTACTTACATAACTATGGCTTTTAAAGAAATCTGATGGACTATTGGTGAGGATTTTGTCTCCTTCCAAACCAATTACTCTTTTACAAATGTTTGATTTTGGATCACTTGGGCTTTTTGCAATCACAATGTCACCTCTGAGGGGAAAAAAGTCAAAGAAAGGTCAGTGTTATTTATTAAACATAAATACATGGATGGCACTGCTATAATACTTTTATAACTTAAACAAAGCCACACCCTTTATCCTCTCACATATTGACCCTCTCATATATTTACCAGCTTTGAGAAACTTTGTGACTGAGTTTTATGGGTCAGAATCCAACAGGAGTAGTGGAAAAACTATTAGAAGATTTTAAAATTTCTGGTAATTCCATAACAACCATCTTCTGCACTTTATCCACTATGTGTTACTTCTGTATCCAAATTTTTAGAACCAAAACTACAGAAAAGCAATTCCACATAAGTACCACCAAATTAAGTAAATTTTACTGTCCAGCCATTAGTACTGATTGACTCTAGAGCACATAAAAACATAGGAACAGCATAAATATTTCCCTAGAGCTCAAAGAATCAAGGAATTACAGCATATAAATAACAAGATAATTTACAGTATAGTCAAAAAAACTTCTTTTTGAGGAAGAATATCAGAAGACACAGCCAAATAAAATGCTAAAAGCTGCCCAAACGTATACTACAAAAAGTAAATTGGTATATCAAACATAGAATACCAACATGGGTATGAATACATGTAGAAGGCATGATTCATGGAAGAAGTAACAATATACATGTATTAGAAGAAAAAGAAAGATCTTTAAAAGTGTAAATGAACGAGACAAAATGGAGGAAGGAGACAAAATAGGACTAAGCACTCACCAAACAGAACACAACACTCTTTCTGAAAAAAATGAGTAGTAAGTGAATTCTGTCGACTAACACACATATTTGAAAGGATTTAATTGTCTATATTATCTGTACATAGTTCCATAAATAATTTGATGTTACTTATAATAAAAGGTGCATATATTAAAATATCAAAAGCCATCAAAAGGAAAATGACAGTCAAATCAGAAACCTAGTTATCGCTACATATAAGTATTAATAAGAGTTCTAAACCTTTTGGTAGCCAAGTCAAAAATGAAAATCTGATTAATTACACAGGAATGATTAACAAAATAAAGTTTAGTTTGGGAGGTAAAACAAAACTGTCTTAAACACCTAAATCAAAGAGGAATATACAAGAAGGATTCTCATGTAAGGTAATAAAAGACACCATCCTCCTCAGAAATTTTACAGTAATAGTATTCAGGGGAATGATAATTTCTTGTGGTTAGAGTTGAAAGCTATTAAAACACTAAATTCTATATTTGCAGGTATTATAAGGATGCCTTTTTTTTGAAATGGGATAAACTAGTCTCTTTTCAACCAAATGGAACCATGCCAGTGGAACTTTCGGATGAACAAGTTTGCAAAGATTATTACATACTAAACAAAGTTGATTTTGGCTAGCTTTGGGGAAAGAAATGTTTTCTGTGGGTGTTTTATTCAGCTTTCATTTTTTAACAAAATAATAAATATGATCCTTAAATTCTGCACTTACATGGCAACATAAAAATCATAATTCAGCCAAGGTAGCTTTTTAAAAATATTTAATCATTTTAAAATTTTTATTTATTTATTTATTTTAGTTTAGGTAGGCTCCACGCCCAATGTGGGGCTTGAACTCACAACCCTAAGATTAAGAGTCACATGCTCTACTGACTGAGCCAGGTGCCCCTCAGCCAAGGTGTTTTTACAGAAACCAATATTTATGCAGACTATACTTCTGATGGTATAACTAGATATATGTATAGAGCTTAGATCAAAGTAATTATTCCTTGTTTTCTCAACTCTTTTCAAATAGGGTTTTAAAAGGAACTTAATAGAAATTTTCCTTTCTCATTTATAGTTATAAACATGCTTATTATCCAGTTAAATTGTAAGCTTTTGAAAAGGGTCAATATCTTACTCATCTTAACATTCTTTGTACTACACATCTTATAAATTAGGTGCTCATTAACTATTTGGTGAAAGAATAAGTAGTAATAGTAGTAATAAGAGACTCTGTTTTAAATATGAGTGTTCTGTGCATTTAACTGAAAAGAGATCCATGTGCTTTAGATACCAGTTATGGAGACTTTCATTTTTCCTAAATGGATGGCTATTCTAGCTTTAGAAACAAGCAGCTAGCTAACGGATCTCTTGCCAAGGGTCAGAGATTCCCCTGAAATCTCAGGAGTTCTGTGCTACAGATAAAAGAAAAAGAATACTCAGAACAGTACTATTTTTAAAGTTGAACTTGCAAACTGACAACCTTGGTTATAAAAGTTATTTGGTATATGTCATATAAATGCCAGATTTTAAGCTGTCCTTCAATCTAAGGGGCCCCTTGATTGAACCAAATACAAAATGAAACCTTACAAGAATCTTAACTTACTGAATGTAGTTATTTGTATTACCCATCTGAATGCAAAGATTATCTATTTTAAAAAAAAAAGATGATTTTGAGCTATTCATTCACCATCTATTTAGCCAACAAGTTCAGCTCCTTGTTAAGGATGCTCAAGGACTGAGAGTAAAATCATGTCAATAGCATGGAAAATAGCAGCTTATCTTCATGCTGCAGTGATGCTAGGCCTCCAGTTAATCCAAAGACTGTATGAAGTGATTTGGATATAAGTTAAAAAGAAAAGAAAGCTAGAACACAACCTGTTACATCTTATTTTATAACCCCATAATTATCAATTAGGTGTCTTGAAGTTGTTATGAGTAAAAGATCTGAAGGAGAATTTTACCTAGGGACGATGCTAGACTATACAGCTTGACCAAGAGATAACTTCTATCTACAGAATCTAAAATTCAAAGAACAGTTTTACACCATTCTTGATGACTTTTAGGTAATGTGAAACAGACTACAGAAAAGGCAAAAAATGAAAGAGGAGTGCTTAAACCTACTTATACCATAAGCTAAATACCAACTCTAGTGAGCCAAATTTGAAGTTTATGCAAATGAAAAGGTGGTATTATTTTTTCAGAGTTATGAAAAACTAATGAACCCAAAATTTTAGGGAATCAGGTGCCCTTTAGAAAATACATTAAATTACTAATACTTGACATTCACTCAGAAGGAATAATATACAGTTAAGTAGAATAAACAGTATCACAGGGACTGGAAACACCATTTAGAATAGGATTTTTAAAAATTTAGTTGCACTGATATGTGGAATTTGAGAAACAAGACAGAGGATCATAGGGGAAGGGAGGGAAAAATGAAACAAGATGAAACCAGAGAGGGAGATAAACCATAAGAGACTCTTAATCTCAGGAAACAAACTGAGGGTTGCTGGAGTGGAGGGGGGTAGGAGGGATGGGGTGGCTAGGTGATGGACACTGGGGAGGGTATGTGCTATGGTGAGTGCTGTGAATTGTGTAAGACTGATGAATCACAGACCTGTACCCCTGAAACAAATAATACATTATATGTTAATTTAAAAAAAAAAAAAAAAACAACCTTAGTGGCAAACAGTATTTGTAAGGAGTTTTTCAACTTAATCAATTGGGAGACTCGGGATAGATAAGATTCCTGGCTCCCAGCTATATATGGTGCTATCGTCTAAAGATCATCAAGTGCTCATCATAAGCTGTGGAGAATAAGACAGTCATCAATAGAAATACAGTATTAAAAAATGTAAAGACCAATCACTGATTTGGTATGTAATGTAGTTCCTAAGTCCCTAGGTTCTTCACTCAAAACTCTGTAGAGCCACCCCCCCCCTCCGACCAAAAGTAAAGTAGGCTTGATCGTACATTATAAAAGGGACTGCTGTTCTATTTCAGCCAATAATGCAAGGGACACAAGGACCCAAAAGACTGTGCATGTTTACAGAAACTATTAAAATTTCTCAAACAGAGAAAATATTTGAATTAAAATTTTAACTAGCTGGCCATTAATTTGGTTATTTAAAAAAGTTTTTAAAGATAAAGTTAAACTACAAAAAAGACACAATGTGTATACATGTTTTCACTATAACTTTAATATATCTATGACAGAAATTTACCTTTGGATACCATAAAAATGTCGACTAAGATTTTCTGCAAAGACAATATCTGAATTTTGAATTGTAGGCTCCATTGATGGTCCAGAACACTGAAAAGAGAGGTAATTTTTTAATTTGAATTGAAACCCTTTTTTAATGTAACAAATTATCTGAACAGGCTTTAAGAAAGAAAATCAAACAAATGTTCTTCAAGTTTGGAGGATGATTTATAAGTTGGAAGCTGCTAGATAAGCTCAACCCTACACAGTGGCCACCAGATCTGGAAACACAGGCAAAAACTTAAAAATAGTTTACTGAGAATACATTACAATATATGAATAAAATACCTATGTTTCCAAATTTTGATCATCCTGTATAATGTAAGCTCCATGAGGTCAGGGACCTTATCACTCATGTTCCCAGTTATATAACCAGTGCCAAAAAGAGTGCTTGGCATAAAGCTGATAATAAATATTTGAAAAAATAAATGAATTATTTATTTATTTTGTTGCTATTATCAAATACCCAGTGCCCATGATGGTAATTTATTAAGTAGTATCATACTCTTCTCAACAAGTTCGTGCCTTGAGTTCTCTTCCAACAGAATAGCTTACTCATTTGATGGGGCTGCAACTTCATTTTCTATTGAAAAAACAGTGGCATAATGAGATGCAATTTAAAAACTTTCTATTGGAGTGTGTTAAAACAATGATCTTCATATATACCTCAAAACTGTAATAAATGATCATTGCCACTTAAAATATCTAAATACAACGGTCTCCATTGACTTCACTTAGGCGTTGATAAAACTTTTTACTCAAAACCTCCTACTGAGGCAGAAATAATAAAGAACACAATGAAAGTTTATGTCTGCTACCTCTGTAGCCCACTGGAAGTACCAATGTAAATTTAAAAAAAGAGGAGACTTTCAGTTAAATATATTTGCATTTCTCCAGCTAAATTTGAGGTTGTATGACTGTGAATCCCTTAGAGTAAACCTGATAAAAATAGCAATACCACCAACAAAACCCACTCACCGGGCATTCAATTTATTCTTTCATTTACCTGACAAAAGATCAGTACAGTCACAGTTGACAGATTTATTATGCAATATTTAGAAAAAGCATTGGTTGGGGGGCAGCCTTAGCATTTTAATATTGACACCAAGCAGAATAATCATTTGTTTTAATGACAGTTAAACACAACTGTTTAAGAGCAGGAGTTTTGAAAATCAGAGAATCTGTGTTGAAATTCCAAATCTACTTACTAACTGTGGAACCTGAAGCAAGTGACTTAAGCTTTCTGAGCCTCAGTTTGTCATATATATAATGGATTTCTAGTAAGTATCTCACAGAGTGGAAAAGATTAAATGAGCTAATAAATATAAAACATCAAACATCACTGGAACACAGTAAGTAGAAATCAATAAATGATGAAACTATTATTAGATTATTAATAGGGCCCATCAGAATACAGAACCATATTTGAAGTAATGGTTCTTAATTTTATACCAGTGCTAATTCCAACACAGTCTCTTACATCCCACAATTTAGAAAGATTTTATGTTTTAATAGTCACATTTTAGTCACTAAATGACTTCAATTAAAATAAAGGAAAAACACATTTTCCTTCAATTAAAAAAAGTACATACTTAAAATTATTATTCTTTTATGTAAAAACTTACCATGACAACACCACCAACGTATTCAAAAGCACAATGAGCTATACAGCCATACTGAATAGTATAGCCAACAAGTCGAAAGGTTTTTCCCAGAACACCGCGGAGCATAGTTCTATGCAGACTCTGCTACCATTGGCCTGATGGTAAATTTCAAAAAGTTTCATAATCAATACTATTTAAAACACTTAAGAAATAGCTCAACTGTAAAATATTTACAATCACCCAGAATGAGAGTAAATGCCTAATACAGTTTGGTGCAGAAAAGCAAGAGCTTATTTTCATTTGTCTTAATGATATTTTAAATGGCAAATTAAAGCCACTTAATATTTTTTTTTTTAAAGATTTTATTTATTTATTTGAGACAGAGAGAATGAGAGACAGAGAGCATGAGAGGGAGGAGGGTCAGAGGGAGAAGCAGACTCCCTGCCGAGCAGGGAGCCCGATGCGGGACTCGATCCCGGGACTCCAGGATCATGACCTGAGCCGAAGGCAGTCGCTTAACCAACTGAGCCACCCAGGCGCCCAAAGCCATTTAATATTTTGATCCGAACAGAGATTATATTCAGATATCACTGGGTTTACATATAAATTAGATAACTAGTAGACTCTGATTTTATCTGTCTCCTTTCATGCTTTGATTTTTTTCTTGGTATTAATATAGATACCTAAGAAAAGATATTAACTCAAAGTAGTAATAATAGTTTTTCATACTGTTGCCTGCTATACTATATCAGTTCTTGCCATAATATGACATAAAAGAGAAAGCACTAGAATAGGTATATGGAAATTCAAGTATTAAATTGATACTTTCATTAACTTGTATGATCTTCAATGACTTACTTAACCTCTCTTGGCCTGGAAATAATATCTTATTGAATGGTTCTGAGAATAAAATTCAATAACATGTCAAAGTGCTTTGTAAATTACACAGTTACATTCAGTTGTCAGTTATTGACTACTGATACAGTAATGAACACATTAATACTATGAAACAACATAAAGAACCATATAAAGATTTTTTTAAAGCTACCTAAAAAGTTAATATTATTCATCTAAAATATTCCTAGTAATCTGTCTCTTCCCTTTCCATTTATCTGTTACAACTATGTTTCAAGAATTTCTCAACTAATGGCCTAACGTATAGGCCTAGGCTACTATGCACTGTTCTCAGATTAAATTTACTGAAACAAATCAATAATAGTAATATGATGTAACATTTGCTCAATACTTGCTATATACCAGGCTTTACAAATTAACCTCTGCAGATATTATCATCCTCATTTTATAGATAAGAAAAAGGAGCCTAAGCATAGTAAACTTCCGTACTCAACATCACAAAGTTGGAAAAGGATTATGTTACACTGACTCCTGTATTACTCCCCTCCTCCCACAAACTCAGTGGCTCTCTCCTGGATGAAGTACAGATTAGACTCATTTTCAGGATCCATGAGAGATGGCTCCCATCCCATCCTCAGTTTCCAAGCTGATCTTCCCTGATACTCCTACATGACCTGACTACTCAATAATACTGGTTTGTTCTTCAGGTAAACTTTGCCAGCAAACACTTATTTATGCCAACACCCATGCTTGGAATAGTCTTCATGATATCCATCATCTATCTAATTTGTAACTCTTCTCCAAATGCTCTCAATAGGCAAGATTTTCTTTCTCTTCTGGGTTCCCATGGATCTTAACGTTCGTTTTTTAAAAATATATAGCATTGAGAGCACTTTTTCTAAAAAGTTGACCTGCCTGAATTTAGAACCTGGATCCACCATATTTTAGCTGTGTGACTTCCAGGAAGTTATTATGCCTCAGTGAGTCTCAGTGTCTTTATCTGTAAAATGGACTTAATACCGGGCACCTGGGTGGCTCAGTCGTTAAGCGTCTGCCTTCGGCTCAGGTCATGATCCCAGGGTCCTGGAATCGAGTCCCACATCGGGCTCCCTGCTCAGCGGGAAAGCCTGCTTCTCGCTCTCCCACTCCCCCTGCTTGTGTTCCTGCTCTCGCTATCTCTCTCTGTCAGACAAATAAATAAAATCTTAAAAAAAAAAAAAAAGGACTTAATACCTATCTAAAAGAGTTAGGACTATATGCAATCAGTCATGTAATCTGTGTTACAGAGTATTTCAATAAATGCTAGTTATTGTATCATTCACTTAGCAATTCACATATGCTTTATAACCTCATAATATTAGTTGCATTTTCAATTATCTAAGTTTCTTGCTAACTGATCTTTAAATAATAGAATTTTACAGCCTGCAGCATAGGACTATATCTTTTATATGTGTTATATTAGTGTTCATTCACCTATTAAACATTTACTATGTCTCCTCCTCTAACAAGTCTTCCTTGGCACCCTCCCAAGAAATGTTACTTATGCTTTGTGTCACTCACCTTCCTTACGCATACACTGATTATAATGCTTACCACACTATATTGTTTATATTTTTTTCCCTTATTACACTACATTTGTTTATATGTCTGTGGGCAGTGACTGTGCTAATCATCTTTGAATCTGCAGGGCCTACCAAAGAAGACAGTAAACAGAAGGCTTATCTGAGGAAATCAACGAATGAATTTTGAACCCAATCTCCTATGCCTTCTATATCTTCATTATTATAGAATGGTTATAATGTTCAAAATGATGAGAAGACAGCTGAGACTTTTGGTTAATGAAGAGACATGTTAATGTCATATTCACTGACAAAAGAAATTGTCAGTAACATATTAAAAAGTTTTCTCATTAAATCATTCAGGTAATACGAAAAATAACTCCTCCCATCAGGAGGAATGAGAAATTTGGTTTAGTTATAACTGTTGTATTTTAAAAATTAGTAATTTTTGGAGCTCAAAAAATAAAAAGTGCTATTTAAAAATAAAAACACTTTATAATTGAAACTATTAATTCAAACAGACTTAAGAGGAAAACTGAAATAATAACAGAGTAAATTTTATCTATAAAGTTAATTAGGTTGCCTAGGAACTACTTTGCTCTAACTTTCTCTAAATTAGGGAAAAGTGGGATAAGTCCTATAGCTTAGCTCTGAAAATGTGATCTATGATAATAAATCCTAAAAGTAGTGCGATGGATATTACATTTTAAAACTAAAATAAAAATGGGCTTACATTAGAGAGGAGATAATATTATTAAACAAGAGGAAACATATGGCACTTACCAAGAAGCTATTGCTAATATAGGTGAAAGGTGAAATTAGAGGTTCAATCACTTAGCAATCTACCAAAATTTAAAACATTTGGATTATGCAATAGAAGCCACTTGGTTAAAAAACATACTCAAAAATACAAAGATGCTGTAACTATACAATGGTTCTGAGTCACTGAGAAGGCTTGTTATTCACTCCCATTCAGAAGTAATTGGGGCCATAAAGCCTTTTTTTATGACACAGATAATGCCCAACTCCAAATACAATGTTTGTAATGAAACGGTCTCATAAAATATCAGAAGAAAGAAGTTGACACTGTTTCTTCCTGACAGATATTGGCAACACGATAGAGTGTGAAGTATCTAAAATTACTTTGGATATTAGTCTCTTAAGGGGGAAAAGAGAGCTATAGAGAGAAATCTGAGGATAAAGGCTATTTGGCCCTGTATTTTAAAAGTGCATTGAGAAGCACTGTTGAGAAATATTGAAACTGAGAATCAGAGCCCATGGATTTTTTTTTTTTAAGAGTAATCTTAAAAAAGGGCGCCTGGGTGCTCAGTCG
Source organism: Mirounga leonina (assembly GCF_011800145.1). Taxonomy (NCBI): domain Eukaryota; kingdom Metazoa; phylum Chordata; class Mammalia; order Carnivora; family Phocidae; genus Mirounga; species Mirounga leonina. The sequence goes on from NW_023270418.1 coordinate 11,078,228, forward strand.
CTAAGCATCTGCCTTCAGCTCAGGTCAGGATCCCAGAGTCCTGGCATTGAGCCCCACATTGGGCTCCCTGCTCAGCGGGAAGCCTGCTTCTCCCTCTCCCATTCCCCCTGCTTGTGTTCCCTCTCTCGCTGTGTCTCTCTCTGTCAAATAAATAAATAAAATATTTAAAAAAAAAAGAGTAATCTCAGAGTGGAAAGTAGCATTCATATAAAACACAAATAAGCCACACACTGCTGGCACTTAGTAGCCTTACTAGGAAAAAAGATTAAGACAGAGGTTATAAACCCCTGGTTTACGTAGTTATTTCAAAGGTCCATGAATCTATATGTGCATATATGCACTGGATAACTTCTGCTTGTCCCTTCAGATTTACTCTCCGCCCTTCTCCATACTACTCTCTGCCCGAGGAAAACTGACCTATATGAAATACATCAAGGCACTCCTGTACTCTTTAATTCAACTCCAGCAGGAAGTCAAAGGAAGGAAGAGTTATGTATTTTCCTGGTTCCTTTCCTGTGGACTCTTCTTAGGCTCACTATGTCTTTGCCAAAGGCAGTCTGCTGTGCAGTAATTGCTCTTTTAGGTTCCTATAACCCTTCCTTTCCCTGGTCCCTTCGAGTTTAGGAGTGAAAACAGATTTACTGATGCTAGATCCTGTTCCAACCCTGGTGATTCTCCAGTATCTTGTGCACACCTCTGTAATTAGTTTCTGTAAATAAACCTTCCTTAAATTATCCTATTTTGAGTGTGTCAGCTGTTTCCCATAGGCACCCTGATGATATACTACTTGCTAAAAAAACAACTCATCATGTAGAAGTTTACAATATTTGATATTGATGAAGTAATTCTCATAAACAGGCATTTGCAACACTGCTGATGGTTGTGCAAAACAGACAACCCCTAAGAAGAGGAATGTGGCTATTTTAATGACATATACATTTTACTTTCTGACCCAACAATCCCCACTTTTAGGAATTATCCAAAAAAATACAGCGCCAAGATTCAAAAACATCATGTGCACAAGATTCTTTATATTACCATTATCGGAAATAGCAAAATCAGAAACAAGTCAAATATACATCCATAGAAAACAGGTTAACTAAATTACGGCATATCCACACAAAGGAGTTCTATACACGCATGGGCGGGGAAAAGAGTTCTATGAGCTGATATGAAATGATTTCTAGGTAAACTACTTAAAAAAAAAAGGTGCAAAATAGTAACATCATTTCTGGGAAAAAGGAAAGAGAATATATATATATATATTTGTTTTGTTTGTTTGTTTTCAAAAAGAAAATAACCCAGGGGCAGCTGGGTGGCTCAGTAAGTTAAGCGTCTGCCTTCCACTCAGGTCATTGATCCCAGGCCCTTGGAATGGAGCCCCGAATCAGGCTCCCTGCTCAGCAGGGAGTCTGCTTTCCCCCACACCCCCTCTTTCTCTCAAATAAATAAATAAAAATCTTTAAAAAAATAAAAGAAACCAGAAGATAATGAAAGTGGTTACATTTATAAAGGGAGTAGATGGGAACAGTGTGAAAGGGACAAGGACAAATACACCTCTGTATATAGTTCTGAGTCAAATGCTTTTACATACCAAAAAAAAGAGAAGTAAAAAAGATTTAAAAAGGGAATTTAAAAATTGAAAACAAGAAAAATAAGCCTATCTGTATACTCAAAATGCCAACACTACCAAAGAGAAGAAGTAATTCAAGTATTTTTGAACACATACAGTCTATATAGTCTAAGGTCAAAAAAACTTACAAATGAAATCTTAAACTTCTCTTAGGTTTATTATTCTTTTATGTGTATTTCAGATAACACAGATGAGTAAACATTAAATTACTGGAAGCAAGATTCTCAATGTTAGAGGGAAAGAAGCAAGAAATACAGAATGAGAAGTTAAGGATGAGTTGGGAGGTATAAAAACAAACATTTAAATAAAGAAATATGGGGCGCCTGGGTGGCTCAGTTGTTAAGCATCTGCCTTCGGCTCAGGTCATGATCCCAGGGTCTTGGGATCGAGCCCCACATCGGGCTCTCTGCTCGGCGGGAGGCCTGCTTCTGCCTCTCCCACTCCCCCTGCTTGTGTTCCCTCTCTTGCTGTCTCTCTCTCTGTCAAATAAATAAATCTTCAATAAATGAATAAATAAATAAATAAATAAATAAATAAATAAATAAATAAATAAATGTGTGTGTGTGTGTCTGCCTGCCTATATTAAATATCATCCTAGCTCTGACCACTGAAAAGAAGCAATGACACTGCAGTAGTAATGAGCACACTTAGCACTCAGAGTTTTGGGTTCCAATTATCATTCCCCAATAGGAGAAATAGTTTAGGGCAGAACAATCTTGTGCCAAAAAGCAAGTATGTGCTCAAAGACAAATGCAGACATAGGAACCATTTTAAAGAGTCTCCCACTGGCCAAATGTGGGATTAAAAAAAAAAAAAAAGTAATAACAGTAATGGATAATACATTAGATTTAAAATAAAATCTATTGAGTACATACTGATTTTTTAAAAAAGATGTATGTGTTGGAGACAGGAAAAATCCTTTATCAAAATATGCCAGCTAATAAATATAGAGGGAATAATAAAACTACTACATCAATCTAGTAACTGATTCAGGCAAGGGTCGGTCAATAGATGCTAAAAATTACTGGGTGAAAGGTTGTTGGTAAACAGGATATGTGCAAAGTATTAAAGTAAATAACTTATTAATTAAATAAAATACCTTTAATCAAGAGATCTGGCAAACATTATCTTATATGCAAATATATGCTGCATAAATAATGGTACAAACTGATATGATGTAGCTCCTTGCATTGATGCAATGACAAGTACATCATCATCTGTGTACTATTCTTAAAAATGTGTAACCTGAATCTAATTATGAATAATCAGACGTATCCATTCCATATATTCCTTGTGGTCATTCTACAAGACAATAACTTGAACACTTAAAAAAAATATAAGTTCAATGGAAGAAAAGCAAATAATAAAACTACAATTTTAATTACAAAAAAATACAAGGACATGATGATTAAATACAGTATGAAATCCTTAACTGGACCCTGGAGTGAAAGAAAAAAAAAGGCAATAAAAGACATTATGGGGATAATGGGAAATTTGAACATGGTTTGTAAATCAAATACATCATTGTTTCAATATTAAATTTCTTCTTTTTTTAAAGATTATTTATTTCAGAGAGAGAGCGTGCCCAAGAGCTGGAGGGACAGAGGGAGAGGGAGAGAGACTCTCAAGCGGACTCCATGCTGAGTGTGGAGCCTGACACGGGGCTCAATCCCACAACCATGAGATCATGACCTGAGCCGAAACCAAGAGTCAGACACTCAACCAACTGCACGTAGGCACCCCACAATGTTAAGATAACACTATCACGACTGTGCAGGAGAACAATCTTGTTCACGGGAGAGAAACACTGATTTAGAGACGAATGTCATGTCTGCAACTTTCTTTCATATAGTTTACTTCTACTACTGAGAAAAAGAGGTGGTAGATGTAAATAGAGAAGTTTATAGACAGACACATAAACATATATACACACATAAATACTTACATACAGATGTATATATACAGAAGAATAGAGAAAGCTAATGTAGCAAAATGTTCATTGTAAATCCAGATGGGGTGTAAACAAATGTGTATAGTACTATTCTTTTTCAACTTTATTATAGAACATAACTTTTTTAGAAAAGAAGCACCTGCAGGGGAAAAGGGTATTCTCATAGTCATTCAGTCATTCAACAAATACTTACTGAGCTTCTACTATATGCCAAACACTGCATTCAGCTCTGGAAATAGAATACTGAACATGATGCCTGTCCTTATAGAGCTTATAGTTTATTGGGACAGATGTCACAAACATACAAAGTAAAGAAATAAATACATAAATATATTAAGTACTTTACAAAAGGAAAAATTAGGATAATGTGATAAAGACTGATGGGTGGGGCATATTTTCTTTAGGATGAATCAGGAAAGATTTCTCTAAGGAAATACCATTGAAGTTAGGTTCTGAAAAACAAGAAAATTACAGTTATGGAGGGGGTGGGAAGAACATTATGGGCAGAAGAAACAGCATGCATGTGTTTAAGGAACTAAAAGAAGGGTGAAGCCCTATGTAAAGGACATAAAATGAGACTAAAGAGATAAGCAAGATTATTCAAGGTCTTGCAGAATTTTGGATTTTATTTTTATTTTTTTAAATTTTTGTTTGTTTGTTTGATTTATTCATGAGAGTCAGAGAGAGAGAGAGAAGCAGCAGCAGAGGGAGAAGCAGGCTCCCCGCCCAGCAGGGAGCCCAACGCGGGACTCGATCCCAGGACCCTGGGATCGCGACCCGAGCCCAAGGCAGACGCTCAACCATCTGAGCCACCCAGGCGCCCCGGATTTTATTCTAGGAGTAATGGAAGCCACTGAAAGATCTTAAATAAACAGGACAGTAACATGACTTGATTTTCAATTTAATATCACCCTCATTGCTATGTAGGGAAGGACTGGAATGGGGGAAGAAATAAAAATGTTGGCAGGTCAGTTGGGCTGGACTCACTACACTGATGTCAGTGGAAATGAAGAGAAATGAATGGATTTGAGAAATTTAGGAGGCAAAATGAACGGCAAGGAAAAGGAAAGAATCAGGATGACTCTCAAGTTTCTGAGGGGGTTAATCAAGGTCTATCCACATCGTTTTATTCATACCCATATTTGGAATAGAAAACAGTTCAGTTTTGGTCATGTTAAATTTGATACATTCATAATTTTTCAAGTGGATGTGTATGAGACTGGAGCTCAAAGCAAGTTTCATACATGACAAGTCTTAAAAAAACCCCTATCTCAGTGAGGATTGTATTGTACTGCAAACAAGAGAAAACTAGAACAGTAATTTAAACAAGGAAGATATTTATTTTCTAACAACATTAGCTGCTACATCCAAGTTACAAGCAGAAAAAATTATTAAGAGTTTACTCCCTACTAATTTGTTGTTCTTTTATCTAGGAAAAAAAATTTTTTCCATTTACATCTAACTAGCCAAAACTATGTAATTAAGGGGTGCTAGGAGAATACTGCTATTTTCTTTATAAGTATTATAGCACTATTTTACCCTTAAAAATCATCTGGGTACTACCTGTAAAAAATTAAAACTTTTTAAAAAGTATGAAAGGGAGATGCAGAAAAGGAGACAATATAAACAGTCAACTGTTCAGAAAAGTCTGGCTATTCAGGAAAGCTAAAAAGTAGAGCAGGGTTTTTCATCTTCAGCAATATTAACACTTGGGGCCAGACAAGTCTTTGTTGTGGAGAGCTATCTTACACATTGTAGGATTTTTAGCAACTCTGGCCTCTAGATTCCAGTAGTATCCCCTTCCCCAGTTGTGACAATCTAAAATGTTTCCAGACATTACCAAATGTTCCCTGGGAAGCAAAACCAGCTTCAGTTGAGAACCACTGCAGTAGAATAATAGAAAGAATATAGTACTGAACAGGTTTTTTTAAACATAGAAACACAGCAGCATGCTTTGAGAGCCAATGGTAAGAATCCCACAGGGAGAGAGGCTAATGATGAGGAGCAATTACTGATGAGAAAGGGAAAAAAGATGGGGAAATAGATGACTGAACACTGAAGAAAGGAGGCAAGAGGAGGACTTCAATGACAGTTTTGACAGAGTAGTTTGTACCAGATTAACCTTCTTAATGAAAACAAGAAAACAATTATAAAATCTGAATAAAATATACAAAAGAGCTGTTTAGATGCATTAGGCAGCAATCTAGGCAGAATGTGAGGGGCTAGGATCTATGAAAGAAGGAAGAACATAAGGTAAGCTCCACATTCACTTGGCCTTTTCTCTGAGAGTATTGGCCAATTCACAGCACAGGAAAATAAGAATTTTAGGAGAAAGTGGCAGTCCCACTTAGCCAAGACAGAGGTTGGAATCTGTGGTTGTCAAAGAAGATGGCATGTGGGGGTCAAGCTGCAAACAGGAAGGGACCACAAGTCTGCATGCAATCTCTCCATGAGGTCCTAGCCAACTCCTAAACGGCCACGGAGCAGTGTGTGACTCCCAGAATATCAGCAGAAAGCAGTAGGTGAAAAGGCTAGAAACCTAAGCAAAGACGTCAGCAACCACAGAAAACCACACACACTGTGAGGGAGATAGGGGCTGGACTTCACTCCAAGGTTACCCATCTTAGTTAGGACTACAGTAAGGTTACCACTGGGAGTGAGGGCAAAACTGAAATAGATCAGCCTTAACAAAAAATACAACCAACCCTACACAGGATTAAAGCAACCTATTCATACACTACCTGCTGGGGAAAAACAAAACAAAACTAAAACCCTTAATTTTCATAGAACTCAACATTCTTTAGAATTCCTACAATACTTTTATAACCTTGGAGTAGGAAGACCTTTTTAAAAAAAAAATTGATGTAATTCATATACCATTAAATTCACTCTTTTAAGTTGTGAAATTCAGTGGTTTTAGTATATCCAAAGGCTTTTAGTATATCTATCACCATTATCTAATTCCAGAAAATTTTCATCATCTCAGAAGAAAAACAAAAAAACCCTACATCCATTAGCAGTCACTCTCCATTTCTTGCCCCCTTCCTTTTAGCTCCTAGCAACCATGCGTCTATGGATTTGCTTATTCTAGACATTTTATACAAATGGAATCATACAATACGTGGAGTTTTTTGTATTGGTTTCTTCTACTTGGCACAATGTTTCCAAGGTTCATACTTATTGTAGCATGCCTCAGCACATCATTCCTTTTTATGGCTGAATATTATTCCAATGCATGGATACATCATTTTTCTGTGTCCACTCATCAGTTGATGGACATATGGGTTTTCACTTTTTGGTTATTATGAAGAATGTGCTATGAACATTTGTGTATAGTTTTTGTGTGGTCACATGTTTTCAATTCTCTCAGATATATATCTAGGAGTAAAAATGCTGAGTCATATGAAAATGGTGTTCAACTTTTTGAAGAACTGCCAAATTGTTTTTACAAAGTGGCTGCACCATTTTTTATTTTCACTAGCAATGTATAAGGGTTCCAATTTCCCCACATTACTGCCAGTACCATTTGTTATTGTCCACATTTTGATTAGAGCCATCCTAGTAAGAGTGAAGTGGTATCTCATTGTGGCTTTGATTGGCATTTCCCTAATAACCAATGATGTTGAGCAGCTTTCCCATGTGTTTATTGGTCATTTTTATATCTTCCCTGGAGAACTATCTATTCAATCCCCTGACAGTTTTTTAAACTGGGTTATTACAATTTTTCATTTAATTCAATGAATGATTACAAGCATGCTATAAAATATGACCAAGTGACTTCATTCAATCAAAGCATGTTATAAAATAGAACAAAATGACTGAAATTCCAACAGAAAAAAACAGGTGATTCAAATATTGGTATTAATACAAAGATGAAAATAACTATGACTAACATTCAAAAAAATGGGGGAAAAGATGGTGAAGTTGAAGAGAGAATAAAACTATTAAAAAATCAAGTGAAAATTCTACACAACACAAAACCACAGAATAAATTAAAATTTAAAATTCATTACAATTACTAGCAGGTTAGACTCAGCCTAACAGAAGTAAACTTGAAGGTAGGTTGGGAGACAGTAATCAGACTGAAGCACAGGAAGGAAAACAGGTGGACAACACAGTAAACAAGTATAATCATGGATCTAAAGAAAAAAAGAATAGGACAGAAGCAATATTTTGAAGAAATACTGGTACAGAGCTTTCCAAAACTGATAAAAGACATTAACTCACAAGTTCAAGAAACTTAGCAAACCCTAAACAATATAAATCAAAAGAAACAAACAAAATACATCCAGGCACAAGGTGCCTGGGTGGCTCAGTCGTTAAGTGTCTGCCTTTGGCTCAGGTCATGATCCCAGGCTCCTGGGATCGAGCCCCGCATCAGGCCCCCTGCTCGGCCAGGAGTCTGCTTCTCCCTCTCCCACTCCCCCTGCTTGTGTTCCCTCTCTAGCTGTCTCTCTCTGTGTCAAATAAGTAAATAATCTTAAAAAAAAACAAAAAAAATACATCCAGGCACAGTACAGTAAAACTACTGAAATTAAGACAATGAGAAGACAAAACTGTGAAGACAATAAAAAGACTAATGGTTGCCGATTGGGAGGAGGGATGAATGGGCAAAGAACAGAGGATTTTTAGGGCTGTGAAAATTCTATGGTACTATAATGATGAATACATCATTATACATTTGACCAAGGCCAAAGAATATACAACACCAAGAATAAACTGTGAACTATGACCATTGGATGATTATGATGTGTCAATGTAGGTTCATCAATTATAACAAATGTACCACTCTGGAGGGGGATATCGATAATGGGCATTGTTATGCATGTGTTGGGACAGGGAGTACATGGGAAATCTCTGTACCTTCCCCTTGATTTTGCTGTAAATCTTAAACTGCTCTAAGAAAATAGTCTTTAAAAAAAGACAAAAAGGGCGCCTGGGTGGCTCAGTTGGTTAAGTGACTGCCTTCGGCTCAGGTCATGATCCTGGAGTCCCTGGATCGAGTCCCTCATTGGGCTCCCTGCTCGGCAGGGAGTCTGCTTCTCCCTCTGACCCTCCCCCCTCTCATGTGCTCTCTCTCATTCTCTCTCTCTCAAATAAATAAATAAAATCTTTAAAAAAAAAAAAGACAAAAAAATTTAAAAGTGGTCAGAAATATAAACTACTTTTCAAATGAATAATTCTGTCTGTTCAACAGAATGGCTAACTTTTTATAAGAAAAATGGAAACCAGAAAAAAATGCAATGTCATCTTTAAAGTGCTGAAAAGTACCCATCTATAAGTCTATACTCAGTGAAAAATCCCTTAAAAGCTAAAGCAAAATGAAAAACATTTTCAGAAAACAAGTTTTGAGAAAATTTTTGCCAGTGCACCTGTATATATACTAAGGGAGTAATTCAGGCAAAAACAAAATGAAACAGGCAAATGCAAAACAGAACAAAGAAAACTCAGAGTACATATTTAGATAAAGATAATGAAACCATTTGAAACAATAACAAAAATGTTTTTAGGGCTATAAGACATGTTAAAGTATTATTTACATCAACAATAGCACAAAAGGTAGAAGGGAGTTAAATGAAGTTAAATTAGTAAGTTTTTGCACAGTTCTCAGTGTTAAAGTGGTATCTGAGTTAATCAATATAAAGCCAAAAATGCATGTTATAATATAAAAAATAAAAATTGAAAGATTATATAACATAAGTTAATAGAAGAAAAAAGATCTGAGAGAGGAAAAATACTATGATTACAAAAGAAGGCAAGGAGAAATAAAAGAAAAACATGACACAAACACAAAACTAATGGAAAGATGGTAGACTTAATTCAAAAATAGTGTCCATTAAATCTAAAAGAATATGCCAATTAAACGATGAAGATTGCCAGATTAGATTTAAAACAAAACCAGCCACATTTCCTAGTCACAAACATTAAATATTAGGTAACAGAAATAATGAAAATAAAAGAAATTCCACACATACTCACCATTTATTTATATCAATAAATGAACAAACAGGCTCTAAGGTAGTACTAAAGACAAAAATAAATATTTCATAAGAATAAAAGGATTTTAAAAATTCAAAGGACTGAAAAACCATTCTATATTCTCTGAAATATTTAACAGAAGAGTTAAACTAGAATTCAGTAACAAAAAGGTAATTAAACATTTGCAAATGCTTGGAAGTTAAAGAACATACATCTTTAAAAATTCCCATTTTTACTAAACAATAAGGAAAATATGACACAAAAGGATGAAAATTAATGACCTAAGCATTTATCTCAGAAAGATAGAAAAAGAGGCACAGATTAAAACCAGAAACTACAGAGAAGAAAATAGTAACACAATCAATGATATAAAAATATCATAACATAAAATATAAAATAAATATAAATAAGATACAAAAAAAGCAAACACACAATAGCAAAAGTCAATGAAACCAAAAGCTGGTTGTTTTCCAAAATTAGTAAAACTAATAAACCCTAGCAGGTCTTGATCTGATCAGAGAAAAAAACAATGTGAGAGAGAACCCAAATTATCAGTATAAGGATTAAAAAAAGGAGTCAACACTAGAGATCCGACAAACATTAAATATCTTAGAAGGATGTTACAAAAACTTTAGCTTAATAACTCTAACATTTTAAATTAAGTTAAATTTAACTGATACATCTTCCCAAGACTGACAGAAGAAATTAAAATTCTGGATAGTCCTATGAGGTATACAAGAAATTTGTGATTAAAAATATTCCCACAAAGAAAAATTCAGGCCCAGATTGCTTCACTGATAAATTCTTCCAAACATTTAAGGAAGAAATAACATCAATCATAAACTCTGTAAATGAACAGAAAATGAAGGAATACTTCCCATCTGGTTTTATGCAGTCAGTATAACCTTGATACCAAAACTTGAAAGCAAAATTACAAGACCAATTCTCTCATTGACATAAATACAAAAAATCCTAAACAAAAATCAACAAACTGAATACAATGGTATATTAAAAAGAGCATGAGCAAATGGAGTTTATTCCAAGGACAGAAAGTTGGCATAACTTTTTAAGGGGGGAAGGGGAGAGAAAGAGGGAGAGAGAGAATCCCAAGCAGGCTCCATGCCCAGTGTGAAGCCCAACGCTTAACTGACTTAGCCACCAAGGTACCCCAGCATAACATTTTAAAATCAATTATTTATTCATAGAAAAAAAGAAAAAAAGAAAGAAAATCATGTGAACACCTACATTCACGCAGTAAAAGTATCTGATAACATTCAACACTTCTTTTGATAAACCTAGGAATAGAAGGGGACTTCTTTGAAACTATAAGGATTATCTACAATAACAAATAAACAACAATAACAAAATCTTAGAGCCCACATCATATTAATGGTAAACTAATGACATGACAATTCACTAAAAAAGATACAAAACCTGGAAAGGAAAAGTTAAAGGTCATCACTAACAAAAGGGACTTCTCTACATAGACAAAGAATAAACATATGCATTAGCAGGGTCTCTTGATACAAGATCAGTATGCAAAAAATCACTGAATTTCTACGTACTAGCAAAAATCAACTAGAAAACAAAATTTTAAAATACTATATATGACTTACTTAAAAAACAATAAAATACCATATACAGCAATACTAAAAAGCATCAAATACTTAAGACAAAGTCAAAGGAAATGTGTAGGACCTTTACAATGCTGAGAGAAAATGAAGACGACCTAAACAAGAGAAAGATACACTATACTTAGGGATTCGAAGCATTTCCAGTGTTACCAATTCTCCCTCATTCAATATACATTCAGTATAATTCCAGGGGAGATTTTTTCCAGTAGAAAATGGCATACTCATTGTAAGATACATATATAGAAATGCAAAAGACCTAGAGTGGCCAAGGCAAACATTAAAAAGAATAAAACTGGAGAAGCTTACTTCAAATATCAAGATTCATGATAAGTTTACAGTAAGAGAATATTATATGTGGTAAATTTAGACAAACAGACCAATGGAATCAAGAAAACAGTGCTACACTTACATGGATTTCTGATTTATAACAAAGGTTTTAGTACAGTCCAGTAGGAAAAGGATGGTCTTTTCAATAATTGGTGCTAGGTCAATGATACACATATTGGGGGAAAAAAACAAACCCTAACCTGTAACCTCACCAAGTATAAATATTAATTTGAGAGAGATTACAGACAAACATATGAATGGTACAGTAATAATACTTCTAGCAGAAAATGGAGATTATCTTCAATACTTCTGTGTAAGGCTAAAACACTAATCCTAAAAGACTGATCAATCTGATTTTGCTAAAATTAAAAACTTCTATATATCAAAAACACCATTTTTAAAAACGCAAAAAAACAGGGAAAAATATCTGTATCTATAGAGAAAGATACAGTGATCTCTCGATATATGTCTGGAAAAGGAACATTCAGAATATACAGAAAATGCCAACAAATCCATTTAAAAAAAGACAAAACAACCTAACAAAAATTAAGCAACACGAAGATTTCACAAAAGAGGATACCCAACTAGCTGATATGAAAAGCTCATCATCATTATTTATCAGGGAACTGCAAATTATAAGAGATGTTACCATAAAACCATCACAGTGGCTAAAATTACAAAGACAATACGAAAAGCTGAAAAAGATATGGAGCAACTAGAACCATCAATCATTGATGGTGAAAGAATAAATTTATACAACTCATTTGGAAAACTGTTTGGCAGTCCTAATATATACCCACAGAAAGAGATGCTTATATTCACTAAATGTCATATATAAGAATTTTCATAGCAGCTTTATTCATAATATCCCAAAACTATAAACAACCCAAATACTAACCATTAGGAGAATGAATAAATTTTGGTATATTCCTACAACCAGACACTACACAGCAATGAAAAGGAATAAAATACCGCTACATGCAACAACATGAATAAATTTCACAGATATAAGGTTAGTGAAAAAGACAAACACAAAAGATGTATGATTCCATACATGTTACATGATTCCATTTATATTACTCACTTTTATGAAGGTCAAATATAAACAAAACTAATCAGTGAGGAGAAGTCAGAAAAGTCACTAAATTTGTGGGGCAGGTATTTGAGCCCAAGTAGTGGTTACACAAGTGTGTATGTGTGTGTGTGTGTGTATCAATCAATCAATCAGGGCCGGAGAGGGTGGGATCAAACAAAAATAGATTGGCTTTTTACAGAAGTTGGGATAGTTTTTCCAACATAATAAGAAGGTAAACAAGATGGGTTTAGAAACCGGTAGTTTTGTTAGTTTTACAGTAGAAAGATGAGGGAGCTATTGCTCCGGGTTTTTATTTTCTCAGTCTCAGGAGTTGATGTCATGCATGAGCAGAAATTGGGAACTCCCAGAATAAAGCAGGCTGATAAACTGAGAATTGGTTACAGACGTTATTAGTATCCTGTTGCTGCTGTAAAAAACCTACTGTAGGGGCGCCTGGGTGGCTCAGTCATTGGGCGTCTGCCTTGGGCTCAGGTCGTGGTCCCAGGGTCCTGGGATCGAGCCCTGCATCAGGCTCCCTGCTCCACGGGGGGCCTGCTTCTCCCTCTCCCACTGCCCCTGCTTGTGTTCCTCTCTCTCTGTCAAATAAATAAATAAAATCTTAAAAAACAAAAAAAACCTACTGTAAAGTTAGGGCTTGAAACAACACAAATCTATTATCTTATACTCCAAACTATACTACAAAGCTATAGTAATCAAAACTGTAGGGTACTGGCATAAAAACAGACACACAGATCAATGGAACAGAACAGAGAGGCCAGAAATAAATCCACACTTACGTGGTCAATTAATCTATGACAAAGGAAGCAAGAATATACAGTGGGGGAAAGACAGTCTCTTCAATAAATGGTGCTGGGAAAACTGGATAGGTACATGCAAGAGAACAAAACTGGGCCCCTTTCTTACACCATACACAAAAATAAACTCAAAAGGGATTAAAGGCCTAAATTTATGAAACCAAAACTCCTAAAGGAAAACATAGGCAGCAAATAATACATTATATGTTTAAAAAAAAAAAAAAGAAGATAGTAGGAAGGGAAAAATGAAGGGGGGGAAATCGGAGGGGGAGATGAACCATGAGACACTATGGACTCTGAGAAACCAACTGAGGTTTTAGAGGGTAGGGAGGTCAGGGGATGGGTTAGTCCAGTGTCAGTTATTAAGGACGGCACGTACTGAATGGAGCACTGGGTGTTATACACAAACAATGAATCATGGAACACTACATCAAAAACTAATGACGTAATGAATGGTGACTAACATAACATAATAAAATAGAATTTAAAAAAAAAGAAAACATAGGCAGCAATCCCCTGGATATCATCAGTCTTAACAATATTTTCTGGATCTGTCTCCTCAGGCAAGGGAAACACAGTTAAGTTAAACCATCAACAAAATGAAAAGGCAATATACTAAATGGGAGAAGATAATTTGCAAATGATATATCTGAAAAAGGATTAATATCCAAAATATATAAAGAACTCATATAACTCAATACCAAAAAATAAAAAAATCCCATAAATAATCCAATTAAAAAATAGGCAGAGGACCTGAGTAGACATTTTTCCAAAGACATACAGATAGTCAACAGACACATGACAAAATGCTCAATATTACTAATCATCAGGGAAATGCAAATCAAAACCATGAGATATCACCTGACACCAGTCAGAATGGCTATATCAAAAAGATAAGAACAAATGTTCACCAGGATGTGGAGAAAAGGAAGCCCTTATGCACTGTTGGTGGGAATGTAAACTGGCGCAGCAACTATGGAAAACAGTATGGAGGGTCCTCAAAAAATTAAAAATAGAAATACCATACAACCCAGTCATTCCACTTCTGGATATTTATGCAAAGTAAACAAAAACACTAATTCGAAAAGATATATGCATCTTTTCAGGGAAAAAAGTAAAGTATCAATGTTAATTGAGACTACCAATTTACAGAAATTCATTCATTTTAAAGTATAAGCAGCCAAAGAAGTGATTAAAATCATAATCAAACAGATTACAAAACAAAAACATTGTTCTGATAAGAACAGTTAGTGAACACATTAGCATTTAAAGAAATGTTCACATTAATAAAAGGGGAGGAGAGAGAAGTAGATGTGAAGAAGAAAAATCCTGACATTACAGTTTTACTATATTTACCCTCATTTGGATAAGAATGACATTCCTGAGACTTCCTGTGATTTCTCAAATTCAAGAATATCTACACAAGCTACTTTTTTCTTCCATATAATGATTATATATAAAATAATTGAAAGATATATGTCCATTTCAGAACCTGCATGGAAGTTATTGTGACAAGAAGAGAACAGACTTATTAAGACATGGATGCTGAGTGGTATACTCTGCTCAAGAGCTAAATAATTCACTCTCACACAGCAGCCTCTCCATCCAAGTAATTCAAATTCCTGCCATTTCAAAATCACCTCAGGGCTGCTCATGAAGTGTTCAAATCTATAATGTTAAATCTACTGTAAGACTTGTGCAGAGGGTATTTTTCTAGAACTATAAATTAAGGAGTTCTGATCCCCATAATCTGTAAGATTTTATTTAAAACTATTTTTTTTATGCACTTCCAGAGGAAATAATCGCCCTCACTTTAAGGTTTAAAGTATTCAATGCTTTAAATATGAGTGCAGCAACAAAAAACTGAGAACCTAATTCAAAATCCAAATTCCCAGGCTCCCATCATAGAGCTAATGAATGAGAATTTGTGGGAGCAAGGCTACAGAATCTATAGTTTTAATAAGCTCCCAGAAAGGAAGCCCCATAAAGGACTTTGTGCTGTCATTTGGGACCACTGAGACATATTCGACATTTTCAGAAATTTGACAAAATTTAACCATTCATTATTTTTAAACTGAATGTTAACTTTGGGGGAACTCTCAATTTCATCATCAAACTTTATTATGCTAACACTTCAATGATTTTTAAAAATCCAGTGTTATGTTCTGAAGTTCACTTTTTATATATATCCAAATACCAAAACTCATTTTATACTTATAAATTATAAGCAGTTAACACTTTTCAGACAAATAACAGCTTCCAAAGAGTGAAATACCAAAAGCATCCCATTCATCCACCAATAATCCCCCAATGACTATATAAAATCCATCCATTTCAGAATACACAAGTTGTATGTGCAATAGCTGAAGGGTATTCATTCAGATGGAAGAGTATCATTTAGCTTTATCATAGGCTAGCTGTCACTGTGCCAGTCTACAGTTCATGTATGGTCCTTTAGAGAGATACTAAGTCTCATAAATTGTCAAAAAAGAAAAAAAAAAGCTCAGAATCTCTTAAATAATCAAAATTCCTATGATTCCCATCCTGCTTTTGTTACACCTGACTTACTCCTTTTTAAAAATTTCTTATCATTTCTCTCAGTCTATCTCCCTTTCTCTTATCTCTAAAATCACCTCCCTTAACTTTTATGACATCATTAGTCACCTGTGCCAATAAATTTACTATTTGTAGCTTTTAAAGATGAGTCAAATTTCTCATAAGTTACCAAGAAGATATTAAATTCGGGTGATCTTGAATCCAACTGAAAATAATGTGTATCACTGAGAAGACCTTTTAATTAAGATGAGTTTATTTGGGGTTTTCCAAAGGAAATAACCATCTCTAATCAAATAAGAATGCCTAGGATGGAAAAGGAAAAAATACTAACTCTCAAGAGCCATTTAGTAAACAGCTGAGTAAAAAGCAGAAAAGTAAATATTGACTATGTTTAATAAAAGCTTTGAGAAAAATTTTGTTTTGAAAGGAAAGCTACTTTAAAAAATAATTATAAAATACTATTAACTACCATAAAGTTACCCTGAGAAAATACACTACCTGGCAAAATAATTTGAAATTACATATAAACCAAAAATTTTATATTTAAAATATAAGTGATTATACTATAAGGATATGAAAAAGAATTTAGTCTGCTCATTTCATGGATAGATCTTTTCACTGTGATAGTAGAATTTTAAATGAACACTTTTTCAACTAGTAAAAATACCAACAGAAGGCTAAAGAAGTCCTTTATAAAGTAACATAATACAGTTCAGTAAAAATACTGTTAGGCTTTCTCACCCATTCCCTTAAAATATGACAACAATGAAGAAACACATTTTGGAATACAACAGCTTGGAACCAGTTAAAACAAAATCCACTAATAATGACAAGTTTGCCAGGTAGGTTTGACCAAAGATCTCTACATAAATTTCTTATATTTATTGATTTTTCTGATAAAGATCTCCTATGAAGAATAAAATGTACTATATGTAAACAGAGGCTACAAGTAAATCAATGCACTGTATATACTGGATGATTATATTTTAATAATTCTTATAATTGCAAAAATTATTTTATTTGCCTATATTTAAAATTTAAAGTATAAAAACATTAAGATTAAGGTTTTATAATCTATTTTTTAAATATAAAGCTACTAAATCAAAAACAACAACAAGATAAAAATCAAGTTCTATGAATAAATATTTTAAAAGTAAGTACTCTAGGATCATAACACTGACAACACTAATTATCTTTTCTACTCTTGGCAGTTATGTTGTATACTGTTTGGGTGACTGATGGGATAATTTCACTTCATTTTCTTTCAGTTTATTCTGGACCATGTAGGAGAAGAATATTAAAATAATTAACACCTCTAAACAAAGTACTTGATAAAGTTTTTAGTTTAAATAAAATGCTTAAAAAAACCTCAATTAGCTAATACATGATTCTAGAGCAAATAACAACTAACCCTCTACTTGCTAAAGGAAAACTTTCACTAAGAATTTGATTTTAAAAAATGTCATTCAGTATTAACTATTTTAAGGACTTTTATATATTAAGATCATACACTTTCACAAAAAGTTCATCAGTTTGAGCTAGCATTACCTGAATTATCCTGCTTAATTCCCATATAATAAATTCCCATTAAAAATATGTCTATTTTTATATCATTAAAGATTTTACTCACTAAAAACATTTAATCAGGAATCAAAGCAGTCAGAAACAGGTAAAATGTATGACAAAACAAGTTATTCCAATTCCTTACACCTACAAATATTTTGATTAATTTATTGATAATGGCCTTATAGCCAAAAGAAAACTAAAGTATTTAAATTAATATTTAATCTCAAATATAAATCTTTAATAATAGCAAATACATTGTCACTCAACTCGAAAAAGTATGACATTAATAATTAATTTTATTTGAACATTTTAATAGATTTTAAGTTATACATATAGTTTATGTATGTCTTACATAATTTATAAGTCATATAGCTTATAATAAGGCTACACATTAAAAATAATAAAAAGCATATTCTTTGCCTTGATCACCTGATTTTTTGTTGTTGTTGTTTATAAAATTAATCACAGTTAGCAGGGTAGAAATCGCTTTGAGCTTCATGAATGACATCCAAGAGATGGGAAAGGATTAGTTCTCAGTTGCTGCCAGTTATAGCGCCAGGTGGCTTTTTCTGCAGTGAAGGTGTTACCGATAATCCCATTACACTGGTACTAAATCTTGCAGACATCAAAATTATCACCAAGGTTCCTTTTCATCCCATCCTTTCCAAATGACTGGAAGTCGCTTCACCTGAAAGAAGTCAAATCCACATGCAGCTGCTGTTTTAGCAGGCAGCAAACTCCCTGAGAATGCCAGTCGTGATTCAATTTTGCTGTGCTGGTGGCCCCCTATTCCCTGTCCAATAATATATCTGTTAAAAAATCCTACAGCTACAAATCAAGTTTAATCCTACCAGGGACCTCATGTTGGTCTTGTCTTCCAAAAAGGCAGCAGGTTCTGCTGTCTATCTCTGCTAGCGTCTGGGGAATACCCTTTAAATCCCAGCTCTACTTAGAAGAATAAGCTAAGGATCACAAAACATGACCTCAAAAACCCTGATATGACTATATTCTGACCCAGAGGCATTCATTCTAGGTGAAGATTAGAACTTTGCATAATAAGATTACACAGCAAGTGAATGATATCAAGGGACTATCCATATGCAGCCGCCTGGTTTTCTATAGACAGCCTGTGCTCTGCAATATGCAGTGCAGACGAAAAAGAGCTTGGTCTTTCTAGCTGAAATAAAATAGATTCACATAAATTAGTTGGCCATTTCCAGATTCCTAAATCCCCTATTACATCTTTTATTGACAGCTCCTGTGAGGATAGCACAAATGTTATTCCTTTTTATTCTGTGCTTCTATAACAATCATGCTCTGTAATTGAAATGTACATAGATTATGGCTCGAAATTAACATCTTGTTTGCTTTAATCTTGGATTACAATTGACTGTGTACATAATAAAATTAGGAAATCAATGGATGGATTTATCATCTCCAAGAAACTAGAGGTATTGTTTAAAGAATAGTTTAACATTTTGTGTCACCACTTTTAAATGCAGAAGTAACAGAGAAGTCAATAAAAATTTGAGTAAAAGAATACAACGGGCATCATGCAATATCTACAGAAGAGTTAGATTACATAAAAATTAGCTCATTTCCCTCAAAATTTTAAAGTGTTAAAATTTTCAAAATGTGAAAAATTCAGAGATCTCATGATTTTCTCTCAAAAGCATACTTGAGCAAGAAGGTCAATTACACATAAGGTCTCTACCTTTTTTAAGTGGGTGCAGTAGCAGTATTTTATACACATCACCTGATCATTTATACTTTAAAATATTTGAATCAATTCAAATCAATTGTAACTCAAGTTTTATAGTTCTTTTTTTTTTTAAGATTTTATTTATTTATTTGAGAGAGAGAGAGAATGAGATAGAGAGAGCATGAGAGGGGGGAGGGTCAAAGGGAGAAGCAGACTCCCTGCCGAGCAGGGAGCCCAATGCGGGACTCGATCCCGGGACTCCAGGATCATGACCTGAGCCGAAGGCAGTCGCTCAACCAACTGAGCCACCCAGGCGCCCTCAAGTTTTATAGTTCTTAACTACATGTTTCTAAAGTATTTAATGAAGTTCCCTCTCCTTATATTTGAATATATACAGAGCATTTAAAATGTATAGAATCCTAGAGAACTTTATGTTCAGTTTTTTTCTTCCAACAAGTTTAAAGCTATATGAGCTCTAAGCAAACTTATATGAAAAGAGGGATATACATTCAAAAATACCTATGCAGAAAATTCTAAGAATGAGGAGTTCTCTATTTTAAAAAAAAAGCATTAATATTTGCCATGGGATTCTTATAAAACTAAGTTTCTTGGTATACTTGAAATATGTTTGACAAGTTTGATTTGCTCACAACTGTTGAGGAGCATACTACATCCAATACATTAGCCATTATTTCCTTATCATCACAATATATTTAAGCATATCTATACAATATCTGATAAGTACTCAGGAGTCAGGTGACATAATTATGATTTTGTGTATTAATCAGGCAGATATATGCCAATAGAATCAGTCGTAGAGCTATAAAAAAACACCTTGTGTAATTTCAGTTACATAGCCCATGAATATTCTTTGGTCACTTGAGTAGGATATTACTAGAAAAGTAATGAGGAATGCAAAAAATACACATTTCTGTTATGATATTTATATGTAGTACTTTAGAGCTACCCTGTTCAATAAGGTAGCCATTAGCTACACATGGCTACTGAGCATGTGAAATGTGACTAGTCCAAATTGAGATGTGAGTATAAAATACACACTGGACTTTGAAGACATAGTACAAAAAATACTAAAATATTTTATACTGATTACATGTTGAAAGATAATATTTTGGATATAATGGATTAAATAAAATACATAAATGACTTGCATTATATTTCTATTGGACAGCACTGCATTAGCAAATCATACATTTTCAATAATAAATTCCTAAGCTAAATGAAATTGCACAACTAATAAAAAATACTAAAGCAGGCGGTTATTTTGGAAAAACAAACATTCCAATGTCAAGTCTGATAGATAAGCTAAGACAAGAACAAAATGCTGTCATTTCAGCCTGTATTTCATATTTCTAGCTTAAGGGTAACGGGGGAGAAGAAGGGACCAACCAAACTGCTGATCATCATATATCAAAAAAGAATGATGTTTTATAGTTACAAAAATGCTTTAGTCGAGTAAACATAGAATTGTACAAAAAATACATCTTGGGCAACTTCATAAAAGGACTAATTAGGTCTATATGTTACCACTAATTGAATCCAATAGACAGCAACTTCAGAAAATATGTCTGGATCTAGAAAGGGCCATGATTTTTTTCTAAGGTGCTATATATTATATTCAAAATTTAAAAATACACTAGAAGTAATAACTATAGAGATTTGAAGCATTTAATGTATTTCATTAGTTTAGCAAAATAAAAAAGATCAATTTCGTAAATTATTAGAAATCTGCTTTTCCATTAGTCTTTTCATTATATTCATCACTGTAGGTTAAAAAATCCATTAATAAAAAGGGTTTTACAGAAATAAGGAAGACTATAAAATAGTTAAAATATAAAACATATACCTAATTTAATTCAAGAAAGTTAAAGGCAGATTTAGTATGACCCAACAACTGATGTCCTACAATTAAAATACAAAGTCTATCTTTGTCACACACTGGAATATTATTTCAATATAAACAGTAATATGTGAGGTATTAACTCACTTAAAAGTTGCTTTTTCATAATTATTACTTTATAATATTTATCTAAAAATACTAAGACTAATGATGAAATATGAGTATCAATAAGATAGATAAAATCTAAATCAATTCTTTCTGATCTAGCCATTTCACTTTTTCCTAGCCTTTTAAAAATTATGTAAGTTCCTTCCTTTTCTGGTAGCAAGTATCACACAGACACACAGACACAGAGACACACATAAAAAAAAATAACAATAAAAAAACTTTCCAAGCATCAATATATGAGTGTAATGATATTCAGTCTAAGTTAATCCCCAGACATCCAAATTCATGAATAAAAATTCATCAGTTTTAAATACACTGAGCCTATTAAGCAAGAACAAAAGCATATGCACAAAAGAGCTTTTAATATATTTCAAAGCCCACAAGAGCCATGGTCTCATTAAAATTATAAATTACACAAACATGGAATGAAGATTCAAACTGCAGTGCAGCTAAGCAGATTACAGAAAACCCCGCGTTCCATATGATAACACACCATGGCCCTCCCAGATGGGGGCTTGGAACAAAAAGGCCATCACCACAGCTAGGGAAAACCTCCTTGTGATCTCTGGTTTCTGTTCAGCAGATGACAGCCAAATAATATGTTGATTATTCTGTTTGTGCTGCTAAGCTTGTAAGATGGAATAAAAGCGATATGATCTATTGTGAACCCAATGCTAATGTGTTGCTCCACTCATAAATAATATACTGAATTTATTTTGAAACTATCTTTTATCTGAATTTCAGTTTTTAAATGCATGAATTAAAATAAAAGCCAGGATAAAATAATATTTAATTTGATGCTTTAAACTAAAAAATGTAATGACAAGTGAAAAATATCTAAGTGCTTAGTTAAGAGTCAAGTACAATTGCCTTTCTTTAATTTCAGCACTGTGATCAGAGACAAATACATCTTTAGATAGGCAATTACTCTCATCATGAAATATAAATGCAAAATTAAATAATACAATAATCCTGAAGTTTATAATATCCATTATTGACAAGATAATAACTAAAATACCAGAGCATATAAAAACATTTTTCTGCAATGTAATAGCACATAATCAGAACATATACCTAAAATATTTCTAAATAAAAATTATCACTGAAAGCCTTATGTTCATAACTTGTACACAAATGGATGCTAACAAAAAATCCTACTTAAAATCAAAATAATTAAAAAGATTCTAAAAATAATTTTCAAATATAACATATGTAGAGAACATCTTTTCTTTTTTATAGCTGTAGAGTATTTCATTGTATAGATATGCCATAGTTCATTTAACCACTACCCTCCTGATAGACATCCACGAAAGAAATATGCAAACATATTAATCAAAAAATATGTATTAGATGTGTATAGTAATGTTATATGGAAAACCACTCAAATGTCCACTAACAGAATTGATAAAAAAAATAGTTGTGATATGGTCAAGTGGAGCAATGAAAATGAACCAACCACAACTACGTGCAACAATGTAGATGAATCTCAAGACATAATGCTGAGTAAAGGAAACCAGACATAAAAAAATTCTATTGTATAAATCTATACAATACAAAAACCATACATAATGTTCTTTTCTTTAACTGGGGGCTGGTTACATGGGTGTATTTGGTTTCTAGAAAATTCACTGAGCCATCTATTTTTAGTATGTGCACTTCTCTGTATATATAGCTTTAAAAAGGCAGTTTTACACACAAATAAGTAGTATACAAAGGTAGTCAAAATCCTTGTCAAAGGAAATTTAGAAACTGACAAATATAAAATCTAAAGCTGAAAACTAAGCATTCTTACACTGCTTATTTGAATATTCAAATTTTCAACTCAATAGCTGAGACAAATTCCTGGACTCTTTTAAACAGAAGAGCAAAAGCCACTCACCCTATGATCTTCTCCCACCTCCCAACCTCTAATACCATATTTTCAGAGGTATCTGGCCTCTCTGTGAGGAGCTGCTGCTGCTACTGCTGCTATAATAATAGAGCTAAAATCATCTCAGGACTGAATATTTGCCCTTATGTGAGAAAATAAAGCAACACAGAGGACAAGGCAATATAAAGAATACATATGTTTGCTGTTTTCCCTCTTGCCTTCAAATTTCATAAACTTTTATTTGTTAATTATGAAAGCTCATTACCTAATTTATAGGAATCTCTTGAAAACTTCCATTTTACTTGTCAATTAAGTTAAAGAAAATATAATTCTTTAATAACAGTATCATACAAACAAAATGAAATTTCATGATAATATGATAATAAACTAAACAATGTATCTCATTACCTCCCACTTAAATATTTTCCTTTATTTCTATATTGGAATCAATACATGATCTACAATACTGTTTTTGTCATATGGAAAAAATACTTTAAGAAATAAGTTAAAAGAGATAATCTAAAGATTACAGGGTTCATTTTCAATTTGTGTAATAAATATTTATTCAGTGCTTAACTATCTACCAGGCTCTGGGGATAAAGGAGTAAAATTAGCTAATTTCGTGGTAAATATAGCAGACTTAGCCTTTTCTTTCCTTCTCATTTCATTTACAAATGAAACAAGACTATTTTTAATGAGTAACAATATTCAAATAATATTCAAAAATTAAAAACAATCTACATGATATACAGTTAAAGTCCCATCTACTCCTTTTTCCTCACCCATCCAAACACAGGATTTAAATTTTACATAACTTTCCAAATTTTATTTTTGCAAATATAAGCAAATATGAATATATATTTTTATTCCTTCCCCCTTTATGTAAAAAAGTTTATTAAACACTAAACTTTGCCCTTTTTATTTTATTTATTTGAGAGAGAGAGAGAGAAAGAGAGCATGAGTGGGTGAGGGAAAGAGGGAGAAGCAGGCTCCCCTTTGAGCAGGGAGCTCGATGCGGGGCTTGATCCCGGGACCCTGGGATTATGACCTGAGCTGAAGGCAGACGCTTAACGACTGAGCCACCCAGGCACCCCTGCCTTTTTATTTTTTTAAGATTTTATTTTTAAGTAATCTCTACACCCAACATGGGGCTTGAACTCACCACCCTGAGATCAGAAGTGGCACACTCTGACTGAGCCACCCAGGCACCCCGAACTTTGCTCTTTTAAAATAGCAATGTATGTTTCAAAACTTTCTAAATCTGCAAATAGAAAACATCCTTTTTTTTTTTCATAGCTGTAGAGTATTTTATTGTATAGATATGCTACAGTCCACTTAACCAGTACCCTACTGATAAACACTAGGGGTGTTTCCGATCTTTGGCTACCGCAAAAATGCTACAGCAAAAACTCCTATACATGCTATTACATGAGTACACAAGTACATCTGCAATAAATTTCTGGAATTGGTATGAAGACAAATGTGTAAATGCATTGGTCTTTTTCTACAAATTGCCAATTTGTTTTCTATGAGGGTTGTATCATTTTGCACTTTCACTACAGATACATCTCAAATGTATCCTAGGAAAAGCTATTCATACTTTCTTTGGGACTCTAAGATATTTTGTTCATAAGGCAATTCTCAAAGATGTTCTCATTGCAAAAAAACTACATAAAGCTCTTGTTTGTTTTACCCCCAATTGTACAGGTAAAATCTGTTCATGTAGTAAGTTTTAAAACAAAGGAATTTTCAAATTTTAACAAAAACCTCACTGACATAGGAAATCATCATATGCCTAATGTACTGCGATAGCAACTATTTATCTTTCCTCCCAATTATCTCCTGTGATCCAAAAACAAATATACTCTCCCACCCCAGGTTTTTTTTTTTTTTAATTCACATTCAGTAGCTTATACTTGGGTAAGCAGTCAAATGCATTTCACTTTGAAATGAATGTTTTCCTGAACCAAATCTGTGTTACTTCTATATTGTTCTTGAAAAAGCTATCATTTCAAAGGTGGTTTAATTTTTATGACTACCATTTTCAAATGGCCATGTCATCTAATACACTGTTTTTATTTCAATGCCTATCCTAACAAATATTTTATTATTAGAAAATGCCCACTTAAGTCCATTGGACTTCCCATTTGAAGGAATCCTTAAGCAACTCCAGTTTCAGTATCACTGTTTTATAAGAAAATGTGTGCATAATAATTTTTATTCCCCAAATAAGTATTCTCCTATTTCAGTATCACTGTTTTATAAGACAATTTGTGCATAATTTTTATTCCCCAAATAAGGACTGGTATATGCAATCTATGCTGCATCTCAATTGTTCAGAAATCAGCTGTCAGATAATCTCAGGCCTCTGAAACAAAGTGGCTAGCCTAGTTCATGAACACAAAGTAAATTTTAAAAAGCTGCCACACCTTCTGTGCCCTCAGTCAGTAGATGGAACAGATCCATACTTAAGCGCTCACCTAAACAATATGTTATGCAAATGTTGATTTTAATATTAGAGTCAATATAACACACTGACAGCAAAAGACAAGAATTACATAACAAAAGTAAAACAAGACAAAACACAACAAACGCCACACATTACAAGTAGCACCCGGACATAAAACTTATCAGTTTAGGACAATTTAGGAGAACAGTTCTACACAGCAAAAGCTTCTGAGGAAGTCACATAAATTCCATAAAGGAACTGATGTTCATAATGACAACTCTGGGCCATAAAAACAAACAAACAAGAAAAAAATGTTAAATTATACTCCCTTTGCTCTGTTTAAGAAAACAGAGGTTAAATTTTCTGTTTCAGAAACATTTTGAAAAAATGTTCATACCAAACAAGTTTTGGCACTAAAAGGTTAAGATTCAATTATCCACAAAATTAACAGATTAGAAATATACCATTTGTTAACAAGGCCTAATGAATGAGGAATCACTCAAAGTAAAATTCTCAAGGTTAGACTATACTATGGCTGTCTTTTAGAAGGTGAACTATGATAAGGTGCGGTAACATTTTGGGGGCTTCAAACAGGGAATTCCCTGTCCTAAGCCAATTCTTGGTTGAGAGTCAAAAGAATATCTGATAATTTTTGAAAGCTAGTCAGGCAAATTTTCCACTTAAATGGCTGGACACACTCAAGAAAATATCCTGATTTCACTTTTCCCTTTGTTTTCTTTAAATTGTGACTGCCAAGTAGACAGGTTGATCTAGTTTCTAGCTCTGACTTGATAAGTGACCTTGTCCAAGTGTCTCAGTCTCTCTAGCCCTCCTTAGTTTCTTCATCAGTAAAGCGAAGGAGTTATACAGAGTATGACATGATAGTTAACAGAATGAATGTAGTGATAAAGTAAACCACAGAGGTACTACCTTAAGTCTTATAATCTATTTCTTCACTTTATCTATACATCTAACTATACATGTACTATTTTGAAACTATCACAAACTATATGCCACTTTACGTTTAAGGCCTAGAGTAAAAGAAATTATAAAAATTTCAGAATCTTTTCCAATATTTAATAGGTGTTACTCTCAAGATATAACAAACTTCTCATGTACTCATTTAAATTAATTTAAAATACCATATAATCATGCACAAACAATGAATCATGGAACACTACATCTAAAACTAATGATGTAATGTATGGGGATTAACATAACAATAAAAACATTAAAAATAATAATAATAAATAAAAAAGGAAAAATAAAAAATAAAAAAATAAAAATAAAATACCATATAATCAATTATCTTTAACCCAAAAATATATGACTTTTTCTACCTTACACAGATAAAAAAACATACGATATGTAAAAGAACATTCATGGCAATGTCATTTATAATAGCCAAACACTAGAAACAACCCAAATATCCACCAACAAGAGCATGAATGAATTCTGTCATAGTCATTCCCAAGGAATAATATATAATGATGAAAAGGAAAGAATATTACTTGCAACTACATAGATGATCTTCAAAACATAATGCTGAGTAAAGGAAGAAAGAATACATATGATTCCAGACAATGGCACTTACCGGCTGACCCATCCATGTCCCATGCTGCCTGATACCCCAGTGGGCACCCCACAGCCATGTCAGGATCATGGTGTAGCAGGCAAGCACCACTCTGAAGGAAAGCACGAAGGCAGGCACAGGCGCCAGTCCTCGGTCAGTATCCAGTATGAGCTCTGAGCTTAGCCATACGGTCTGGACCTCAGCTCCACCACCCCCAGCCACCTTTCTGTCTCTGTGATCAAAGCTGCCACCTGCTAAGAACTGCTAGACAAGGCAATGGAGACCCTTCAGCTGACTGGAGTGCTAACTGGTGCTAGAGAGGATGGGACCTCTATGGAGAGCAAGGACTTCCTCTAGCTGTTGGAAGATGACACATGCCTGATGGTGCTGGATTTGGGGAAAAGCTGGACCCCAGCAGGAATGCGTGCTGTCATATGGCCCAGGCCGGGAGAACACCAAGCACAGAAAGGACATCACCCTCATCACCTTCCACATAGAAGCAAAACCCCTGGAACTTCTTTGGCAGCCTCAAATGTGGCAACATCAAAGCCACATTCTATAAGCTCTACTCCATGAACAGTGAGGTTCTCAAGGACCTGGTCCAAAGAAAGTACCAGGGGGCTGTTCCAGTTGGATCTCCTTGTTGCTGTAAGACCTGGGCCATATGTTGCTGGGAATTTCCTCCACCCTTCACCATGCAGTAGAAGGGGCTAAGCAGTGGCAGCAGCAGCAGCAACATGGTGGCCTCCATCCCTACTGAGAAGGGGTTCTGAGCTTCTGCCCCTAGACTTGTTCTAAGAAACACAATGTGAGCACTGTGACAATATCAGGTTTGGGGTCCTGTAAGCAGTACACACTAGATAACCCACCTGTTTCCCCCCAGTGTTCTCTAACTGCATTTTGATAGGACCCATCCACCCCTAGTCTATACCCTTTCCTGAAGAATGCTGTCCCTTTGTAGCCATCTTTCCAGCCTCCCACTTACTGTGAAAGGCCACAAGCCTCTCCCCAGGCATCTTAATTCCACCCTAACTGCTGCTACATCTAAATGCCTTAGAACTCCTCCTCTCCCTCAGCTCCCCAGTACACTGAAGAGTCCTCTCTGATTTTACATTGAGATCTCTAATTCTTTATACCCTTCTCTTACAAAATAACAAAAACATTTCCAATAAAATATTAAATTGTTTACAAAAAATTCGTGATTCCATAAAGATTAAAGAGACAAAAAGTGAAAATATTGCTGAGAAATACACATAAAAATGATAAAAATTATATAGAGTTTATATAAATAATTACCATAAAAATCAAGACATTCGTTACTTTTAAAGAAAAGGAAGATTATATCAAGGGTTTCTGGGATGCCAGTAAAGATCTATGGTTACATGGATGCTTGTTTTATATTTATTCCTTTTATTATACATTATTTTTTTTTTTTAAGATTTTATTTATTTTTTGAGAGAGAGAGAGCACAAGCAGGGGGGAAGGCGAGAGGGAGAAACAGACTCCACACTGAGTGGAGAGCACAATGCAGGGCTCCATCCTTGGGACTCTGGGATCATGACCTAGGCTGAAGGCACACACTTAACTGACTGAGCCACCCTGGCGCCCCTACATTTATGTTTCTATATGATGTTATGTTTTATAATAAGTTTAAAATGGTATGTTTTCTGAAATAATATATTTTTATAGAGAAGGAAAAGAGGGTTCCTCTTTTTTGCTAACAATTTATTTTCTTGTCTACGTTTCTAATTTTTATTGTAATATTTAATAATAAAGAAATAATTTACTATGCCTAATTCTCCACAATCTTAATTAAGAGTCAATTTCACAGGCTTTCCCATGGCTACAAAAAAAATATAAGAATAGCTACCCTATTAAATCTTTGCTTAGCTCAATGTTGTTTCTGTTACTTTTTCTTCTTTTCAACGAAATGTATGCTTACTTTCAAAAAAAATCCACATTATATCTAGGTAATAATTTTATACAGGCTGCACTCCAAAAAATACATTTTAGCTCATGAGAAAGAAGAAAAACACTCTTCTTAACTGTCACACATTTTCTAACAATTTTGGGAGCACCTGTGTATGCACACAATGTGAGGTTTCATAATAAGATGGACAAAGACATGACACTTGAGGTCCAACCCAATGTCACTCTGTAAATATTTTCACTGTGTGTACTAGAAAACATGATAGTTGGATTATATGATGAATATACAAAGCAAGTTACACTTAAAGTCCACTGTATAAAGTGTAGCATAGGGTGATCCATTAAAAATAGATCCAATAATGCCTAATTTAAATTATACTGGAGCTGTTTTAAATATTTTCTTTGGAAAAACAGAAGTACAGGAAATTAAATTACAAAAAAACAAAAAATAAAAATAATAAACTGACTTCAGTTATAAACATTATATACATACAGTTTAGGAAATCCCATCATCTACAAGCATCTTTCAATGTATGTTTGTTGTAACTTGTAGATACCACTACACAAGCAGACAATGAAATGTAGAAGCAAGAGCATCAGCACCTTCATCATACTCCAGATATCACACAATCACAATGGCATCACCCATTACAATAATAAAGTTGTTTTTGTTGTGTACTGTTGCTTTTCTATGAATGCACCCTCTTTAGTGGATTCCGCTAACCAGTTATTTGCCCATCTATTAAGTGCCAACTTTAAAAAATTGCACTGTGTCCAGCAGGGAGCAGCATTACAACATTCATAAGACTTAACATGAACATGAAACTGACAGAAGAAAAAGGAGAAAAAAAAAACACCACTTACCATAGATCTGTTCTACAATACATTCAATTTTTAGGGCAGATGCAAGGCTTCCAGAAAAAAACATCTAAAGCATGTCTCAAAGTATATATGGATAATCCACAAATTCAGGATTCCTAAAGCAGGAAATCAAAATTACATGAGGTAAAGAATTCCCTCAGCCATGTTGGTTGAATTAGCATATAATATGACTAAATGTCTCTTAGTTGTTAAGGTATATATTCCTCTTAGTGGGTCAATGGGATTTTGAATTCAGATATATGATAATACTTTGGATAAAACAATTAAAAATACCCCAGAATAGTAAAGTCCTTTATCCACCAGAAAATCTAAGCAGAAGTTGGGGTGCCTGGGTGGCTCAGATGGTTAAGTGTCTGCCTTTGGCTCGGGTCATGATCCCAGGGTCCTGGAATCGAGTCCCGCATTGGGCTCCCTGCTCCTTGGGAGCCTGTTTCTCCCTCTGCTTCTCTCTCTCTCTGTCTCTCATGAATAGATAAATAAAAAATCTTAAGAAAAAAAAAAAAATCTAACCAGAAGAAAGTAAGTGCGTGACGTTATCAATCAAACTAGAGAGAACAGTGGTCAAGGACTTAAAGGAGTTGATCAGCCAAATATATGCAGTTCTAATATATTAAAGTCTAAACAATTTGCAAGTAACAGGATATAACGTCATTTCTACATGTCAATATGAATATCTGAAGTTAATTTTAACACTGAAAAGGCAGCAGAGAAGTAGTGTATAATGCAGGTATGTTAAGACTGACTAGTCAAATACTTACTGAATACAAGTAATGCACATGATAATGCAGAAAAACTCTGTGATGAGTTAAAATGTGACAAATGAAAAACATACTACGTTTGATACTGTCTTGGATGTCAAAACCTGCCACCTACTCAACTAAAATAGCTCCATGTCTGGTCTTATGACTGAAAAAAAATTTTTTTTCCAATTATAAAATGAACTTTCAGTTATAGAATAAGTAAGTCATGGGATATAATATACAGCATAGGGAACATAGTTAAATAACTTTGGTGACAGATAACTAGACTTATCATTTCATAATGTATAAAAATAACAAATTACTACGATGTATACCTGAAACTAATAGGATACTGTATGTCAATTTTACTTCAAAATAAAGATTTATTTCCACTTTTATTTGAGATGTTAAACAGTTTGCTTTTATGTGTTTACATGCAACATTTCAGTGTCTACACTGAAAAATAAAATTTTGCCATTAAAAGATAACATGAATAGGGGCGCCCGGGTGGCTCAGTCGGTGAAGCGACTGCCTTCGGCTCAGGTCATGATCCCAGAGTCCTGGGATCAAGTCCCGTATCGGGCTCCCTGCTCTGCGGGGAGCCTGCTTCTCCCTCTCCCACTCCCCCTGCTTGTGTTCCCTCTCTCGCTGTGTCTCTCTCTGTCAAATAAATAAATAAAATCTTAAAAAAAAAAAAAAAGATAACATGAATATTCATCTTTAAATATTCATGATTATATATAATTTACATAATACACATCATCACAAATCAATATATTATTAATATATGAATAATATATTTATTTAAAATTTAATGAATAATATGTAAAATGGTTCCTACTATTTTCTTCCAGCAAAGTAATATGAAAAGCTTGACTTAAGTATATGATAGCAAGACTACAGTGATTCTCTAACAATTATCATTAATTTTAATGAAGTCAAAAGAAACTGATTTATTAATCTTCTACCCTTTAAGTTATTCATGGCATTATTTCTTATATTTTGCCCTGCTTAAAGTCTTTCTCTTATCCTATTTCTTGCTTTTGCTTTTGTACATTTCACTTTTTGTGATACTTATTTCTACCAGTCTATCTTCCCTCTCTTTTCTAACACATTTGTTTCAATCTCAATTTTTGTTTTATTCAAACTCCTCCCTTTATGACCCTACCATCTTTTTGTCTTTGTTAGGACCCTCAAAAGTGAGTTTTTTCTCCAACAGTCTGCTTAAATATACTCTTTACCCATTTACAGGCACTGTCCTTGCTCTTAACAATCTAACTGATTGGAAACTCAATAAACTTATATTGTTGTTACTTGTAAAAATATTTTTTCCACTGAGTTATTTAAATATTTGAAGAACTCACTAAGCATTTTGGAGTCAATCTTGAAACTCAAAAATTTCAAGAAAATTTAACCTCGCACACTCAGTCCAATCAATTTGAGACCACCACTATTCTAATAAAGAGGTGATTTAGGATCTCACCACGTCAGTGTGAATAAATACTGAGTAACAAACTTTTTAAAGTCAACAGAACTTTAGTGCTTTTTATTCATGTGTGTCCATGCGCATATGCACACTATCCTCACTGAAAAGCAAAGATACATGAAATAAACCCTTCTAATAATATATTGTCAAGTCTGAAAAGAAGAGTGATTTCCCTATTCAGGATTCTCTAATATGAATATTAACATTAATGGTATTAGTATATTAAAAAATAATCTCAAAATATCACATACAAGTAATTTAAAAATTATGAATAGATTATAATGCATTTATAATATAATTATCTAAAAAGAGACTGTAGTGAGTTGGGTAATGTTCCTCCCTCCCCTTTAAATTCATGTCCACCAAGAATTTCAGAATGTGACTTTATTGGGATGTAGGGTTTCTGTGGATATAATTAAGGTAAAGATCAATATAAGATCATACTAGATTAGGGTAGGCCCTAAATCCAAAGAGAATGTCCTTATAGGAGACAGAAAAGGACACAGAGAGACACAGAGAAAAAGACAATGTGAAAATGGAGGCAGAGGTTGGAGTTATGCTGCCACAAGCCCAGGCACAACAGGAGCCACAAGAATCTAGAAGAAGCAAGGAAGGATTCTCCCCTTAAGCCTTTGGAACAAACATGGCTCTACTGACACCTTGATTTTGAACCTCTGGTTTCCCAAACTGACCAAGTCAAAATTTCTGTTTGTTTGTTTTTTTTAAAGATTTTATTTATTTATTTGACAGAGAAAGACACAGCGAGAGAGGGAACACAAACAGGGAGTGAGAGAGGGAGAAGCAGACTCCCTGCCGAGCAGGGAGCCCGATGCGGGACTCAATCCAGGGACTCCAGGATCATGACCTGAGCCGAAGGCAGTCGCTTAACCAACTGAGCCACCCAGGCGCCCAAAATTTCTGTTGTTTTAAGCCACCAAGTTTGTAGTAATTTGTTATGGAAATCCTAGGAAATCAATACAGATTTTGGTATTGGGAAGTGGAATGTTGCTCTGACACCTAAACATAAAAGAAAACTGAAGAGAGTGTTGGTAGATTGCCTTGAAGAGGCTGCTGGTAGAAACAGACATATTAAGGAGATTCTGGTAAAGGTTCAGAAGGTAGTGGACAGGATGGCAGAGAAAAACTATCATCTTAGAGAATACATATATTGTCAGGAGCAGAATGTTGTAGAAATATGAGTGTTAAAGGGGCTTCTGGTAAAGTCTCAAGAAGGAAATGAGGGACAGGTTATTGGACGCCAGAGGCAAGGCAATCCTCATTATAAAGTAGCAGAAAACCTGGGCTGAAATGTGCTCTACCATTGAGTGAGAAGCAGTACTTGTAGGCAATGAATTTGTTTATTTAGCTGAAGAGATTTCCAAGCAAAGTGTTAAAGGTGTGTACTGGTTTCTCCTTGCTGATTATAGTTAAATGCAAGAGAAAGAGATAAATTGAGAAAGGAACTGTTAAGCAAAAAATCAGCTTTTTGGACAATTCTCAGCCTTGGACAATTCTCAGCCTCTCTAGACTGCGAAAGATGCTAACATCACAAATCACTAGGAAAATACAAATCAAAACCATAATATCACTTCAAACTCAATAGGATGACTATTATCCAAAAAAACAGAAAACAAAAGTTTCCAAGCACAGAGAGAAACTGGAACCCCTGTGCATTGTTAATGAGAATGCAAAATGGATCAGCCACTGTGGAAAACACTTTGGCAGCTCCTCACAAAGTTAAACATAGATTTATCATATGATCCAGCAATTCCACTCCTGGATCCCAAATCCACTACTTCTACCTTTAGATAGGTATATATCTAAAGGAACTGATAGCACAGACTCTAACAGATATTTGTGCACCAATGTTCATTGCAGCATTACTCAACTAGTGTCTTATCAAAAAATGTATGGATCAGGGTTCCTGAATGGCTCAGTCGGTCGACAGTCCGACTCTTGGTTTCAGCTCAGGTCACGATCTCATGGGTGGTGAGACTGAGCTCCGTGGCAGACTCTGCTCAGTGTGGAGTATGCCTGGGATTCCTTCCCTCTTCCTCTCCCTTACATTTACGCTATACTGTAGTCTATTCAGTGTGCTTATGTTTCAAAAATGTACATACCTTAACTTAAAAATAGTTTATTGCTAAAAAATGCTAACCATCATCTGAGCTTTTGGTGAGTTGCAATCTCTTTGCTGATGGAGGGTGCTGTCTCAGTGTTGACCGAGGTGCTGTTTGCTGAAGGCTGAGTGGCTATGGCAATTTCTTTAAGTAACACAATGAAGTCTGCCACATGGCTTGATTATTCCTTTCATGAATGATTTCTCTGTAGCATGCAATATCATTTGATGGCACTTTACCCAGAGTAGAACTTCCAAAATTAGAGTCAATCCTTTCAAACTCTGCCACTGCTTTATCAGCTAAGTTTATGCAACTTTCTAAATCCTATTGTCACTTCAACAGTCTTCACAGCATCTTTACCAAGAGTAGATTCTGTCTCAAGAAACCACTTTCTTTGCTCATTCATAAGAAGGAACTCCTCATCCATTCATGTTTTATCATGACATTGCAGCAATTTGGTCATGTCTTCAGGCTCCACTTCTAATTCTAGTTCTCTTGCTATTTCCACATCTGTAGTTACTTCCTCTGCTGAAGGTTTGAAACCCTCGAAGTCAACCATGAGGGTTGGAATCAACTTCCTCCAAACTCTTGTTAATGTGGACATTTTGACCTCTTCCCATGAATCAGGAATGTTCTTAATGGCATCTAGAATGGTGAATCCTTTCCAGAGGCTTTCAATTTACTTTGCCCAGATCCATCAGAAGAATCACTATCGCAGTTATACAGCCTTATGAAATGTATTTCTTAAATAATAAGACTTGAAAGTTGAAATTACTCCTTGATCCATGGGCTGCAGAATGGATGCTGTGTTAGCAGGCATGAAAACATTAATCTCATTGCACATCTCCATAAGAGCTCTTGGGTGACCAGATATGTTGTCAATGAGCAGTAACACTTTGAAAGCAATCTTTTTTTTGTGGCAGTCTCAACTGTGAACCTAAAATATTCAATAAACTATGTTGTAAATAGATGTGCCATCATCCAGGGTTTGTTGTTCCCTTTATAGAGCACAGTAAAATAGATTTAACATAATTCTTAAGGGCCTGGGATTTTCAGAATGATAAATAAGCATTGGCTTCAAGTGACCAGCTGCATTAGCCCCTAAAAGCTTAGAAGCTTTGAAGCCAGACACTGACTTCTTCTACCTATGAAAGTCCTAGATGGTATTTTCTTTCAATAGAAGGCTCTTTTGTCTATGTCTACATTGAAAATCTGTATTTTATCATAGCCACCATTGTTAATGATCTTAGTTAGATCTTCTGTAATACTTGCTGCTTCACCATGTACTTTATGTTATAAAAACAGCTTCATTCTTCAAACCTCATGAACCAACCTCTGCTAGCTTCAAACTTTTCTTCTGACACTTCCTCATCTCCCTCAGCCTTCAGAGAACTGAAGAGAATTAGGGCCTTGCTCTGGAATAAACTTTGGCTTAAAAAATGTTGAGGTTATTTTAATCTTCTATCCAAACCACTAAGACCTTCTCCATGTCAGCAACGAGGCTGTTTCACTTTTTTGTCATTCATGTGTTCACTGGAGTAGCCTTTTTAATTTCCAAGAATTTTCCTTTGCATTCACAACTTGGCTAACTGTTTTGGCACAAGAGGCCTTTCAGCGTATCTCGGCTTTCAACATGCCTTCCTCACTAAGCTTAATCATATCTGGCTTTTGATTTAAAGTGAGAGATGTGGAACTCTTCCTTTCACTTGAACACTTACAGGCTACTGTCAGGTTATTAATTGGCCTAATTTCATGTCTCAGAGAATAGGGAGGCCCAAGGAGATGCAGAGAGACAGAAAATGACTGGGAGCAGTCAAAACACACATCACCTTTATTGGTTAAATTCACTGTCCTATATGGGCACAGTTTGTGGTGTCCTAAAACAATTACAATAGTAACATCAAAGATCACTGATTACAGATCACCGTAACAATAATAATGAAAAAGGTTAAAATACTGTGAGAACTACCAAAATGTGACACAGAAACATGAAGTGAGCAAATGCTGTTGGGACTTTCTCAATGCTGGGCTGCCACAAACCTTCAATTTATAATAAATGCATTATCTGTGAAGTACAATAAAGCAAGGTAAAATAAAACAAGGTATGACTATAATACAAAATGACATTTAGCTTTTTTTTTTAACTTTCCATTTGGGGAATGAAAAAATATAAAAAGTAAAACTGTGACATTAAAATTCTAAAGATTTTTTTTGTTTTTTTTTGAGAGAGAGTGTGCAAGCGGGGTTGGGGGGGCAGAGGGGGGGAGAGAGAAAATCTTAAGCAGGCTCCATGCCCAGCTTGGAGCACAATGCAGGCCTCAATCCCACAACCCCAGGATTATGATCTGAGCCAAAATCAAGAGTCAGACACTTAAGTGACTGAGCCACCCAGGTGCCCCAAGATTTTTTTTTCTTTAATCAATATCCATGTATTATCTTATAGTTGTGTAGATTACCAGCATAGACAGTCTTGATTGGGTTCTCTGCTCAGGTTATCACAAAAAAACAAAAATCAGGATATCAGGCTGAGATCTTTTCTGGAGTCACTAGGGAGGAATCCACTACCAACCTTTTCTAGGCTGGTGGCAGAATCCTGTTCTTTGCAGCTGAGAAATGGTCTAAAGTTGTATTTGCTGTCAATTGAGAGCATCTCTCATCTCCTTAAGGTGTTCTGCATTCCTTTTCCCATGGTCCCTCCACCTTCAGACCCAGCATGTCACATTCTTCAAGTGTTTTGATTTTAATGTCCTCTTCTTTACCAGCTAGAGAATATTCTCTTTTTCTTTTTTTTTTCTTTTTTGTGAAAGGTATCATGATTAGCTCAGGCTCACATGGTCAGTCTCCCAATCTTTAGGTCAACTGTGCCATATGACAACATAATTGGGGAAGTGATATCTAATAATGTTCACATGTTCCAGGGCTTAGGGTGGGTCATCGTTGGGAAGCCATATTCAATAAAATTCTAAAGATTTTTAAAAGCAAATAGTTTTAAATTATTAAAGATCTTGTTTCAGTGCTAGACAATCCTAAAAAAGTTCTTTAACCTTAACTGAAATTAAAATTTCCATGCTCTGGAGAAACAAAGGGTCTAATTTCCCTTTCACCAGATTAACATAGGTCTTAGGAAACTCGGAATCATTCATCTCTGGGTTAAATATTTGAACTCACTATCCCAGTTGTTTCATATCACATTTTCTCACCATCCTGGTCACTCTGAATAGCAAGGGAAACAGGCTTCATTTCTTATGCTAATATCCATAAATTGAATAAATAAAGGGCTATCTTTAGGAAGATACTGAGTTTGTATCCAGGTGCAACTAGTATATAAGGGCATGGATTTTTATCATCAAACAGCTTAGCTCTGCTGTGAATCCTTGTTCTACCACTTATTAGCTATGTGACTATGATGACTAATTTTATGTGCCAACTTAACTAGGCCATGGGATACCAAGAAATTTGGTCAAACATTATTCTGGGTGTTCCTGTGAGGCTATTTATGGAATAGATTAACAGATCATTAGACCCAGTGCAGCAAATCGCCCTCCCTAATGTGAGTGTGCATCATCCAATCCATTGAAGGTCCGAATAGAAGAATAGGCTGATCCTCAGGCCAGTACAAGGGAGTGAAAAGCATCAACATACTAGACACTTTGAAGTATTTTTATAAGATAGGACATATGAAATCATAATGATAGGTTAGGGTGGAAATGGCAGAGTTGAGTAGTTGTGAAAGAGGTGGTAAGGCCTACAAAATGTAAAATATTTACTATCTGGTCTCTGAAAAAGTATGCTGACCTCTGGCCAACCACACACACAGGAGAATGTTTCAGGGAAGATAGAGCACTTTAATTCTTGTGACTCCAAAGGGGTTGTGGGCTGAATCAACAGTTACGGAGGATAACCTACTAAAAAAAGGTAAAAACTGCCTGAGAGGAACTTGGGCTCCAAGTATGGTGGGTGGAAACATAGGATAGGATCCTCCTTAACTGGCTAATAGAGAAGGGCCTGGCCTATCTGCTTATCCACTCTAAGCAAAGCACACCAATAAGTAAATCATATCCACCTACAAAAAACTCTCTATCAATGTCCTTTTCATTTAGGGTAAAGATTTGCTAGAGAAACAAAAAAGAAAAGCTACTCCAGTAATCTATATTATTTAACTGGTCATATATCAACATGAATGGACAACCAAGGATCACCAACATTTAAGGAAACCATAGGAATGAAAAAGGCCCATGATGAAAAATAATATAAGCAACTCTAGAGAAAACAGAGGTAATTCGAAGAGGTTAGAAAAAAGAAAAAGAATTCTATTTAACATCTTCGGAGAAACTGTGTAAAATATCGCAGCTATAAAACAAGATGTATATGAAAGAGTAGGATTAAAAGGAGAAGAGTTTAAATAAATTTAAAATGGAAAGCTTGTCCACCACCACCACCTCCCCCCAAATACAGAAAAACTTGAAAAGCTGGAAAAGGTTGAAGAAATACAGAGTAATAACCCAGTGTGGGTAATGATCTCTCTAAAATAGTGCAGGAAAAGAGACTCCTCTCTCCCCTCCAAAACACACACACACACACACACACACGGAAAAATAATGGAAAGGACCAGACAATACAGAGTTGGAGAAAGAAAATATATATATTCCAAGACACATCTTTGATCTAGAGTAGAGACTGTCAAACTAGGGCCCATGAGCCAAATCCTGCCAGCACCATTTTAACAAATAAGGTTTTACTGTAACACAGAATGCTTATTTGTTTACATGCTGTCTGAGGCTGCTTTTGTACTAACTACAACAGTGAAGTTAAATAGTTGCAACAGGGACCATATGTTCTGCAAAGCCTAAAATATTTACCATTTGGTCTTTTACAGAAAAAAATGTCAAATCTTGATCTAGAGCTACGCTGTCCAATAGAGTAGCAGCTGGCCAAATGTAGTGTTGAAATTTAAATAATAAAATTAAAAATTCAGTTCCTCAGTCATATCAGCCACACTGTAAGCATGCAATAGCTATATGTGTATAATGGTTATTGTGCTGGACAATGTAGATATACGACTTTTCCATCAATACAGGACATTCTACTGGACAGGGATTATTTGGAAATTACCATAACAGATTACTAGAACTGTATTTTAATTATTGCTTTAAAAAGTACTGTAGTGCAAAACAAAAAATAGGTAAGAGAAGCAGGAAGAAAGATAAAATTCAGAAAAAAACAGAAATTAGTAATGTTGGAAATGGAAATAATTAATGCATAAATCTAAGATGTCATTCTATGAAAAAGCTTTAAAATAGGTTTTTTAAAAATAATGCTTCAAAGGTATTCAGAGAGAAGAACTGAGAGACTAATCCAAAGATATAGCATTACAAATGAGTAAATATCATCATAGATATGAAAGAGATTACAAACGAATTCAATGTAAGAAATGCAATTAATTAATGCTATCAAAATTAAAAATAATCAAAAAGAGTGTTTCCTAAGAAAATATAATTCAAAGAAAGAAAGAATAATTACACGGAACAAGAGTCACGAAGAAAAAGTTTTAAGAAGTAGTATAATAGATGGCTCCAATTTAGTTCTGAGTTAACAAGGAAAATGTTTGCTCGGATTTTTAATTTTCATCTTATACTGCAAGAAACTTCATATCCAGTATATAAAGTATAAACATACTTCACATCCAGACTCTTAAACTAGAAAACAGCAGTCCAAAATAATATATTTCCCTCTCTTAACACTATTCACTGTACCAAGAATTATATATTTCTTTACAGGGGAGCTTCACTAGTCTGTGTGACACTCCATGCAAAATCAGATGTAAGAAGCTTCAAATGGAATGGTTTTAAATATTTGGCCTTTCCCTGGACTTCCGTAACTATTCATACTGAAAATGAACTGATCACATCTCACCAGTAATGTCCATGATAATCAGAACAACACACAGGCTTAGATTAACATAACATCTTTATGCTTAGGAGAGTCCTCAAGTTGACACATGAAAGGAGCACCTGACACCAGTCAGTAGTTGTTCAATTCCTTTACTTGGGTTACACACAAAAATAAAGAATAGTCTCAGTTTAGGATATATTCCAATACTGGGCCATTCTAGCTCTGGAATTTCTTTTTCTTTTACCACTAAAAATTTTTAGTGTTCTAGTGTTTACTACTAAAAATGTCTTATAGATACATTTACTTAACAAATCTCCTTGAACCAAAACATGTTTACCTTTTGACACATTTACCCTATTACACTGAAGACATGATTATACAATAGATTTTTATTATTATTTTTTAAAGATTTTATTTATTTGAGAGAGAGTGAGAGAGAAAATGCATGAGCCGGAGGAGGGGCAGAGGGAGAAGCAGGCTCCCCGCAGAGCAGGGAGCCCGATGTGGGGCTCGATCCCAGGTCCCCGAAGGCAGACGCTTAACCTACTGAGCCACCCACACGCCCCTACAATAGATTTTTAAATTTTAATTTTAAACTCCCCAGTTTTCTGTTTATATTTAAACATCCACTAAAATTAGGATGAACGTAAGTACTCATGTGCCCTGGACAGTCCCAGATTATACCTGCTTTCCTGGCATCCAATGTAATTAGTTATTTCAGCATTCTTAAAATGTCCTAAAAAATTCATGGGTCAGTGAAGAAATCAAAACAAAAAAATAGAAAATATTTTGAAATAAATGTTGATGAAAATATAAAATGTTAAAAATTGTAGGACATAGCTAGAGCAATGTTTAGAGAAATTATACCCTTAACTATAAAACAGTATATTAGAAAAAGAAGAAAATCAATGAATTAAGCTTTTATCACAAAGGGGAAAAAAACAAAATCTCAGCCAATCAAAACTAGTGAGTGTAGAGGAAAAAAAAAATAAAGAGCAGTAATTGACAAAATAAAAAGTAAACATAAAAGAGAAAATTTTAAAGCCAAATGTAGGGTTTTTAGAAAAAGAATAAAAATGAAAAATCCCTAGCAAACCTAACAATGAAAAGAAAAGGAAAAGAAACACAAATAATATCAGTAATAACAGTCATTAAAAAGGTAGTAAAAGCTGCTTCTAATATAGTGAAAGTAAGCTCAAAACAAACTCTCCCATAGATAACAACCATAAACTCAAGACAAAATACAAAAAACAATTATGTGAAGGCTCTACAGATTGCCAAAAGGTTTCTTATTTTTACTGATTTAGCTTGAGCACAGAGCAGTACAGGTAGTTAAAACAAAGAAACAAGTCATCCTTCTGAAGAACCTGAAAAATCACAAACTAAACAAAGGAATGGAGAGTCCAGAAAGTAATCTACCTAATCAGTGTCACTTTATTAATTGAAAGAGTTATGATTCCATATAGCAATGAAAGAATTGTCTTTTCAATAAATGGTGGTAGGTCAGTAGGCTATCTATATAGGAAAAACAAATATATCTTTACCCCTGCCTCACACCAATGGGAAAAAAAAATCAATTCTGTCAGAATGCAGATTCAAATATTTAAAAGTAAACATCAGCGCTTTTAGAAGAAAACACTGAGATCATCTCTGGAATCTTGGAGTAGGCAAACTTAGCTATAAAGCAAAAAACTGATACATCAGAATATATTCTGACTAAATGTGAAAAAACTAAATATGAAAAGGTGGGGCACATCTAGCTGGCTCAGTTGGTGGAACATGTGACTCTTGATCTTGGGGCTGTAAGTTTGAGCCCCATGTTGAGTGTAGAGATCACTTAAAAAAATTTTTAAAAAGAATATGAAAGGGCAAGTCACAGCCTAAGAAAAGATATTTGTAATATATTTATTCCAAAATGGACTTTTACCCAAAATATAAAAAGAACTCCTAAAAATCTAGAAAATCCAACAATCCAACTTTTAAAAAAATTAGCTAAGACACAGACTCCTCACATAAGAGGTTTATCTAAATGGCCAATAGCATATGAACAAGTACTCTTGAGTACTTGTTCTCATTACTCATAATTACTCATTAAAAAGAGAATCTTTAGCTTAACTCACTAATTAATGAGTAAAAATCACTCCAAATCCAAATGACAATGTCATACCACAACCCTTCAGAAAGGCTAAAGAAGAAAATATTAACTGTTAGTAAGGATGACAGGCAACTGAAATTCTCAAACATTCCTGGGAAGAGTGTAAATTGGTACAACCACGTTAGAAAGATATTTGGCCACAAATAGTAAACTAGCCAAATCCCTTTCAAAGCAGAATGGATAATGAATTGTGATACATTTACACAGTACTATATAGCAATAAATAATCCACATCTGTACAAATTAATACCAATCATTTCATAAATATAATGAGCAAAAGAAGTCAAACACAAGAGTAAACAGTGTATGGCTTCATCTACATTAAAGTACAGAAACAGGTAAAGCAAATCAGGACTTTGGTTTCTTTGTGAGTGTACTAAAAGGAAGCAAAATGAGATTACATGGGGTCCAAGAACTCCCTCTGTACAGGCATGACCTTGACATTTATTCATTCAATCATGCTGCCAGAACACCATCAGACCCTACAGTAAGCCTTCACAATATCTTTGTTAATATGGTTCACCTGCATAGTCACAATAGTTATACAGACCCTACATCTCAGAAAGCCACTGAAAGACCAATTGGAGAGGTGCCCATTTCAGTCATGAGATGCTGATTGCTTACCATGACCAACATGGTTTTTGGTATACCTTAAGTGTGTTGCTGCAGTCTTTCAATCGTATTTGAAGACTTCTCAGAATACCAACTTCTTGTAACCGTTAGGAAAATTGTCCCACTATGTGGCAATAAGGGTGATATACATGTTGTCTATGGAATCCACAGGCTGAAATTTTATACAGCTAATTTCATATTAAAGCAGTTTTAGAGTTACAATAAAATTGAGAGAAAGACACAGAAATTTACCATATACTCCTGACTCCACAAACGTATAGCCCCCCTATTATCAATGTCACTCACCAGAACAACACATTTTTTACCAACGATGAACCTACATTGACACATCATAATCACCCAAAGTCCACAGGTGACATTAGGATTCACTTTTGGTGCTGTACGTTCTATGGGTTTGGACAAAAGTATAATGACATATCCATCATACAGAACATTTTCACTGCCCTAAAAATCCTGTGCTCTGCTTATTCATCTCTCCCCTCAACCACCTCTGGCAACCATTGATCTTTTTATTGTCTCCACAGTTTTGACTTTTCCTGAATTCCATAGAGTTGGAATCAGTATGTAGCTTTTTCTAATTGATTTCTTTCAGTCAGTAATTTGCATTTAAGGTTCCTCCATGTCTTTTCATAGCTTGATAGCTCATTTGTTTTTAGCACTGAATAATATTCCATTGTCTGCATATACCACACTTTATTTATCCATTCGCTTACTGAGGGACATCTTGGTTGCTGCCAAGTTTTGGTAATTATGAATAAAGTTGCAATACACATCCATGTGTAAGTCTTTATGTGGATGTTTTCAACTTCTTTGGGTAAATGTATAAGAGCATGACTGCTAGAGGATATGGTAAGAGCATGTTTAGTTTTGTCAGAAATCTGCAAACTGTCTTCCCAAGTGGCTGTACCATTTTGCATTTTCATCAGCAATGTATGAAAGTTCCTGTTCTTCTACATCCTCATCAGCATTTGGTGTTGTCAGTGCTTCACTGACCACTCTAGTAGGTGTGCAGCAGTATCTCAATGTTGTTTAAATTTGCATTTCTCTGATGACATATGATGTGACGCAT
Organism: Mirounga leonina; assembly: GCF_011800145.1. Taxonomy (NCBI): domain Eukaryota; kingdom Metazoa; phylum Chordata; class Mammalia; order Carnivora; family Phocidae; genus Mirounga; species Mirounga leonina. Next base: position 11,122,290 of record NW_023270418.1, read on the forward strand.
CCTTTCATTTGCTTTTTGCCATCTGTATGTCTTCTTTGATGAAATGTCTGTTAAGGTTTGGCCCATTTTTAAATCAGGCTGTTTATTGTTGAGTTTTAAAGAGTTCTTTGTATATTCTGGATAACAATATTTTATCAGCTTATAACATTTGCAAAAATTTTCTCCCAGTATGTGGCTTTTCTTCTCATTCTCTTGACATTGACAAGGTCTCTTGACAATGACAAGGGTCTCTTGACCCTCACAGAGCAAGGGTTTTTAATTTTAATGAAGTCAAGCTAATCAATTATTTCTTTCATGGATCATATCTTTGGTATTGTATCTAAAAAAGCATCAGATACCCAAGGTTCTCTAGGTTTTCTCCTATGTGATCTTCTAGGAGTTTTATAGTTTGGCATTTTATGTTTAGCTACGTGGTCCACTAGAGTTAATTTCTGTGAAGGACGTAAGGTCTATGCCTAGATTCTCTCTCTTTTTTTTCTTTGCCATGTGTATGTTGTTCCAGCACCATTTGCTGAAAAGACTGTCTTTGCTTCATTGTGTTGTCTTCAGTCATTTGTCAAAGATCAGTAGATTATGTGAGTCTATTTCTGGGTACTCTATTATGTTCCACTGATCTATTTGTCTATTCTTTTACCAATACCACACTGTCTTAATTACTGTGGCTTTAAGTAAGTCTTGAAGTCAGGTAGTTTCAGTTCTCCAACTTTGTTCTTCTCCTTCAATATTGTGTTTGCTATTCTGGGTCTTTTGCCTCTCCATATAAACTTCAAAATCAGCTTGTCAATATTCATAAAATAGCTTCCTGGGATTTTGATTGGGATGGCATTTCAATCTATAGATCAATTTGGGAAGACTGACATCTTGACACTGAGTCTCCTATCCATAAACATGGAATATCTTTCCATTTATTTAGTCTTCGATTATGTTCATCAGAATTTTGTATTTTGTATTTTTCCTCATACAGATCTTGTACATATCTTTTTTTAGATTTATGCCTAAATATTTAATTTTTTTGGATACTAATGTAAATGACATTGTGTTTTTAATTTCCAATTCCACTCATTCGTTGTTGATACAAAGGAGCTGATTTCTTTTCTTTTTTTTTTTTTTTTTTTTGAGAGAGAGAGGGAGCAAGTGTGCACACGTGTGGGGCAGGAGGGGCAAAGGGAGAGGGAAGAGAATCTTAAGCTCCATGCTAGACGTGGAGCCTGACACAGGGCTCAATCTCACAATCCTGAGATCATTGCCTGAGCCGAAATCAAGAGTCAGGCACTCAACCAGCTGAGCTACCCAGGTGCCCTGGAGCTGATTTCATCTTGATAGCAAGGAGAGATGGCTTTACTGAGAATGTGTAGGTTGAAGTGAGATCTGAAGGATAAGCAGAAGCTAACTAGCGGCCTTTTGGAGGAAGAGAACATGAGAGAATAAGTAAATGCTAGAGTACAGGAGAATGAATAAATGCTAGAGTGCAGAGAGGAAATTTACAGTGATGTGGCCAGAGAGGCAAATGGAGGGAACCACATGCAAGTGCTTACTACGTATTGTTTTTATATTATCAGACCTCTATTTTGAAAGGATTAGGATGGCTCTTGAATGAAGAATATACTGCAGGTGAACTAAGATGAGGGCTATAGTCTCAGAATGGATTAGAAAGCTATTAAGAAGTAAACTCCATAGGTCTTGGTAATGTAACGGACATGGAAGAATGATGCTTGAGAGAGGACCTGAGGGTAGTGAGGTTCCTTGTCTTAGGCAACTAATTCTGAAAATGGTCCTATCATTTACTGAGATACAAAACAAGAGGAAGTTCAGTCTGCGGCATTATGAGTTTGAAGCCCCACTAAGAATTTCAAGAAACTGGTAAAGTAAATATCTGAATTTATAATTCTGGAGGTCAGAGAAGTGACCTGGACTATACATGTTCGTCATTGATATATAAATGGTAACTGAGGTCCTCGGACTGGATAAAAGTAAGGATATGGACTAAAAAGAGAAAATGGTCTTAAGGACTACACAAGTTAATGGCAGAAAGGAGGGAAAAGAGCTTATTTTCATTTACACCATTTAGCCATTGAATTGTCCCCCCAGCCTTTCAAATACTGATCCTTCTCCTGTGCTATGACTGACATTCCTTCAATCTCATTTAGGTCCTTTTCTTTAACAATTGTCTAGAATTATTTTCCAGTGCCTTGTTTTCTCTCTTTAACAACAAAACTCCTCTCTTAAGCGTTTGTCATCTCTCTATCCCCCTTCATAGCAAAGCTTTCTAAAATGTAAAGTGGTCTACTTTTATGGAATATTCAACTTCACTTGCCATTCAATTCTAAATACAATTATTTGACTTTTCAGTTTACTACTCCATCAAATATTCCTTTAACAAAGCCTGTGAAACAGTATTACTAAATAAACACTTTCCAATTCTTATTTTACTTTCTTTCTCTCTGCCAAGGTTTTAAATGTTATGTTCCCCAAAGTTTATTCTTGGTCCTTTTTTCTTCTCATTTTAAAGTATACATTTCCTTGGTGAGTTTATCCATCCCTTGGGGTAAACTCCCATCATATGCTAATTAATTTCAAATCTGTACGTTTCATCTAGAGATCCCTCTCTCACGTAGCCCAGTATTATTGGACATCTCTACTTGGATGCTCCTAGGGTACCTCCAATTAAACATATTCAAAACAGATTTCAAAAACTCATTTTATGATCTCCCATTCCCTAAAACAACCAACACCATAACTACAAAATTTTGCTGTTTTCCTTTATTCTTTATCCTCTGCCATCCACAAACCTGCTCAGAAATCTGTTAGTCATCTGATTCCTCCTGTCAACTTTCCTTGGTCACATCAATTGTACTCCTCATAGTAATCTCTTAATTCATTCCATGCTTTTTATCCCAACCACAGTCAGCCAATCCATTCTCTTCTGGTATACTCTTAGCCAAAACCTAACAATCAAATATGATCGTTATGTTGTTGCTTTATTTAAAATTTTTCAATAATTTCCCATTTCCTATTATTTTTACAAAAAAACAAGAGCCGCAACCTTAAAAAAAAAAAAATCAATTAGACCTTTGTCTAACTTCTCCAGTCTCTTCTTAGCACTATGTGTAAATCATGAGAACTACTTGCACAGAGGCAGTGAGAGCAAATTTGAAGGAATAGTCTCCTGTTCTCTGTAATGGCTTTCACGGTCTATTATGGCCTCATCTTTTACACTTCCTTCATCACACAGGTTAAACTTCCCCCTCAGGAGAAGCTTCCCAAGGCTCTTCTCCTTTCTCTCAGTCCAAGTTAGGTATTCTGCATTTGTCCTCCATAGCACTTATAATATACTTTATTATCCTATTTACCCACCTACCTCCCCCAACTATGAACTCAAGGAAAAACGAGACTAAGTATTCTTTCTCCTATAACCTGAATGCTTAGCATACTCCCTGGGATTTAGTATGTGCTCAATAAATAATTGTTAATTATTAAGTTGTTTTTAATCATCATTAACACCACACCTAAACATACCCTTTCCACAAATACCTCATTTATTCCAATGTTTTATATTCAACTCTACATACTCGTAAATTCAAGTATTTGGCATTATTTGCTTTGAAGGCAAAAGTTTTGTCTTTGTAAAAAAATTAAGACAGATTAAATAAATTTATTCTATGATAATGTTATACACAAGATACATCTTCATTTCAAGAATGCCTTGTTGTGCATATATGGCATGCTTTCTGAATTATAAAGTTGAAAAAAAATTTTTCAGTTCTAGTAATATCATAAACAAAGCATCATACCACCACTTCTAGAAAACTAAAGGATGAAGTAAAGGGAGAGGAAACAAGGGAATATGTAGTAAAAAAGCCTATAAAAGTTCATTATTATTTCAAATTTTTCCAAGCAGCAAAAATATCCAAGAAGTTTCCATTTGAAATTAGACTGTTTTGTCCCTTTTTGTTTTGATCTTCTCAGCCCTTATATACTACAGGAAAAAATTAGCACATACTGTCCAATGTGTTCACTTTAAGCGCTATGCTGTTTTCTATGTGTTAATCTTGTCTCCCCCAAATGAGAACATTTTTACTTTATAGGCCTAAAGTGACACATTAGGTCTAAGCAAACAGTAAGCACTCAACAGCTATTTATTGAATAATTTAGATTAAAAATTTATACTGAGGAAAGGTTCTAAATGAAAGCATCTAAACCTTGATCAAGCTTTCCAGTTGGTACACTGCTAAATAGTAAGGTGGTTTGTTTTACTTTCTTAAGATTTTACTCTAAATACAAAAACAAAACCCACCAGCCACTATTTCACAAAACTAATTGCAATTTATCAAACAGAATCAGCCAAAAAGTTTTAACAAGTCACTGAGATTTAAAACAATTCACTGGCAAGAATTTCAATGAGGTATCATAGATCACTGTCAAAACCAATAATTCAGTAGCGCAGGCACGATTCGGGAGGTTTTTTTTAGTTTAGACATTTGTCAATCATGAATACCTTTAAAAATCACTTACTCCTCCACCCAGCTCACTTTTGAAAAAAGCTGTAAATCCAAAGACACAGCTCTAAATGACATGTTTTTTCCGCACATAAAATCCCTATGCTAATAAAAAAGCTTTCAATTCAGAGTTCACAAATCACTAGGAAAATAAAGTACATACACATCTAATACCAGTTTTTTGGGGAAAGAGACCTAAAGTATTTTCTGTTCTTTGCAGCTGCCTTAACAGCAAATGACAATTAAATGTGTGAACAAGGTTGTCAGAGTAACACTTGTCATTCACACTGCTTACGGAAACGCGCCCCAAGACTTCCAGAAGCACTAATTAAAATTAACGAAAGCTTCTCACGGGGACTTGTCAGAGAAGTACATTTTGTCATGCGCTGTTTGAGACAGGAAAACCAAATCGCCTCAAAGCTCAAGAGTTTTCCCTCTTAAGGTCTAAATCCAACCCACCTGCCTGCCACTGGAACTGTCTAACTGTGCCCAGATGCTCAGCAAGCAACTCATTAAGAGTTCCAATTTCTTCAATATAACACAACCATTCCGAGAAAAACAAAAAAAAAAACAAAACAAACAAACAAAAAACCTGATGGTAAGGGCGGAATGAATTTTCTCTCAGAAATCAGAAAAGAAAGGGGCGGGGGAAAGTATCTTTCCTTTTTCCTAAGGAGCGAAGAAAGGTGCAAGTTCCCACTGGTAGTTACTGGATATAGCGCTCCACTGGCCTCTTTTTTAACTCTGCGTTAATGAAGACACCCAAAACGAGAAAAATGTTAAATGATATTACCCACCTCTAGCCCCAAAGAACCAAGCAACACTCTCACCCAAGACTCAGGTGGGCCTTTCTCACCTGGGCCCAGCAGAAGTCCGCCGTCCCCGCGCAGAGCGCACTTTTCAGCAATACTCCTTGCGATTGGTTGATTGGAAGGAGAGCTCTCAATCCTATTGGCCACGGGAGCGGTGATCGTGGGCAAGGAGGCGGGTGTTTGGGGCTGGCTCTGACAGGCCTGCTGCTTGAGTTCCCAGAGTTCCTATTGGGTCAACGCGGGAAGCTCCAAGATGGCGGCAGTGGCGACCTGCGGCACCGGCGTTGGGAGTACTGGATCTATAGTGGCTGCAACCAGCAAGAACAACGTCACCAGTTTCCAGAGGAAGGGTCCTAGAGCAAGCGGTACCGACAGCGGCTGTTCTCGACTGGTGTCCATCGCGGGCACACGACCATCGGTGCGGAATGGACAGCTGCTGGTATCTACCGGGCTCCCAGCCCTGGACCAGCTCCTAGGTCGGTTCAGAACGGAGATGTGGGCTCAACAGAGGGAAAACTTAGGGAGGGCACCTGCCAGGGAAGCCACCCTAACCGCATATTTCTCTTTGACCCCTCAGCCTTCGGACTTGGAGAGGATAGTCCGGTCTGATAGAGATGGAGGGGAGGAAAGGTTGCATGGAGACTCCTAAATGCTGTTACTGCTCCCACTTTCGACTGTGGTTCTGGCCCACCAGCCTTTTCTAGGTTACAACGGGATCCCTACATGCTTTTATCTAGAAATACTACCTAGTAAGGGGGAATCATTAATATATGGAGACGGTTTGGCCTTCAACTCCAGGATCACCTCCTGGTCTCTGATTGCACCCTTCTGCCAACCCCAGGTAGCTCGTGGTTTCGCCTAACCTACAAAAGTTTGTATCATTGTGAGAGATGGGCTTCATTAGAAAATGCTGAAAAAAAATAACTTCCCCTCTTTCACCGCCAGGCTGCTTATTTCCTGGTTCTGAATCTTCAAACAAACTCTATTGGCTTTAAGAGAATGGATGTTAAAGAATTATGTGGGTACAAAGTAGTGAAAGACTGTTGTTGATACTGATGGTCATACTAGTATCTGCGTTAAATATATGTGTATATATTTTGTTAAATTTTTTCTCTGTATATTTTGCCTCCTAGAGTTACATTGCAAACGATATGTTTAAAGTTAATTCACATTTTAATGAGACAAAAGAAGTCCAGTTCTTAGGCTTTCCTGTATAATCTCTGCAATTTTTCATGAGAAGCCTGCTGAAGAATAGCTTGTTTCGTAACTGTTATGTTGCAAAGATTGACCACATTAGATTGGTAGGACAGAGCTGCTGTGTTAATAGAGCTTGTAAATTAGTTAATTACTATCAGAATGTTGCTTCATTAAAATTGGTCTGTGTTTATATTTCATAATTTCTATATAGTGTGTGATATGTGTCAGTTAAGTCTTGTACACTTTCATAAAATATTACAAATGCCATTGCTTGTTCTTGTACTATACTTGAAATTTCTCTCTGTATTTTTGCCCCTCAAGGTACACTTTTCATACAGTTTTAGTGCAAAGGAAATTGACAAGGCAAGCAACCTGTGAGAAAGAGCACAGCTTCTTGCCTCTGTTATGTCATGTTCTTAACTGGATCCTGGTTATTTCTACACAAATTTAAGTATTTTCACTTAATTGTTTCAAGTCTTGCTTTCCTAAATTGCATGGTACTGAAAACAAATGATCCAAAATATCTAGTTAACAAATATTTATCCCAGTTTTTTTCCCTGTTGAGCTTTACTTGGTGTCATCCCATATTTGAACTTAAAGTTTGGAAGCTGTTCCTAGTCTTTACCTTGCCCCCCCCCACCCCCAATTCAGTGGGGATATGTAATTTCATTCACTTGATCCTGAATCTCTTCAAACGAAAAGGTCACATTTCTGACATTATACCTTCAGTTTCTTATTAGAATAACAAAATTTGCCTAGCACAATTCCTGGCATGTAGTTGATTCTCATTAAGTTCTTGATTGGAAGAGAAATGTGTAGAAAAAAGGATAAGAGATATTGAAAGAGGTAGGATGACTTATGTGTGAGCTCTAGAAGCAGACTTAGGTACAGTGACATGAACAGAATCATAACGCTAGAGACAGTGTAGGCTGATCTTTAGGCTTCAAATTTAGTGTTCTGCACTATGCTACAGCTGTTTCAAATTTTTGAGAACTCTTTTGAAGTGGCTTTAAGCATTTATCAAACCTAAGACTAATGAATTTAAGTCTCTTCAAGCACCCACCAAAAAGCTAACCTAAAGCACCTTCTTAAGTGTTTCTACAGTGATATAAACATGAACTGTAATATAAAAATATTCCAGATTTCCTTGTGAGGGACACTAGTATTTGTAACAAGCTTATGCTAAAAATTGGTGTTTGTTTAAGATAATTGGAATAGGTATCAGTTTGGGGATATTTTGAAATATGTTTTTCATGTATACAGTTAACTCTCAAAGTGCACAGAAGAGGTTGTTATAATAGGAGTTAGTACATTTGGAATAATAAATATGTCCAGAAGTATTTTAGTTGTTAAGTTCTTAATGGCATTTTTGTATTATTTTTTATTTTGTGTGGCTCTGTAGAGCAAATCCATTCGTTTTTCATTAAAACATTATTTGGAAGTGAAACATTTGGCTGCTAATGTGTATACACATAAATATAAGTAATTCAGATTATCTTGTTATTCTAAAATATTGGACTCAGATTGTGACAAGCCTAATATAACCATATTGTGACAAGATATAATGATAATAGGATGTTATGATATCAGAATGGTGAAACTATACTATGACATTGTGATTGTTGCCTAAATCTATTCTGTGGTTACTGTAAAACAAGTAAATATTGTATTGTCACTGCCATGCAGTGCAGTGATATTTTACTACCACTGTGATGTCAATGTAATTTTAAGCATAGATTCAAAATATATTTAAGTATATTTTTAAATATATAGGCAAATTGAATGTTGGTCATTTGAAGATATGCTACTATTTCCATTCCTACTCCCAAGTGCTTCATGAATTTGACAATTCCCTATATCAGCATCTTTTAAACATGATCTAATCATATCAAAAACTTTTGTTCTGACAACTTAAATTTAGTTAAATATTGATATACATTTCCCAAGTTGACCACATTGGAATTTTTCAACTTCTAAGTTTTCTAACCTAGCTTCTCAACCCTGTCCTTCCAGGACACTTATGTTGTTATATGAGGACACTATATATAAATATTTCAATTCCCTTCTTCTAGGAATCGCCAAAAAGTTTACAGTAAATAAGGGATTCTGGCAGAATTTCTTTTTTTCTAGGGTAAAAGGTGTAACTCATCTTAGGATCATATTGTCTAACGGGGAATTCTCCCCCAGCCTCATCCTTCAAAAAGGTACTTTAAGGAAGGGTGATTTCTGAGGTTTGACTGGCTTATTTTATGTGCTGTTTGGAATTTACTCAATTTTGACAGTCAAGTGAATGGGAAGATAGGGATTTGGGATAAAGAATAGTCCCAGAAGAATACTCCAAAGAAGCTTGATGGTAGCTGCCATTTTCAAGGCTAATGTCAAAAAGTAAATACTGGTGGGCTTATTTCCTTTGCTCCACTGTATCTTAATTAGAATGTGGGATGTACATTGAGTTTGGACTATATATTAAAAATAATCCTTATTTTTATGATTATGATAGTTTAGCAACTGATGGCTATATATTTAAGGAAAATGTAGTTTATTTATATCAATATATAAAATTGTTTGATGTAATTTAATCTACAGAACCATTCTCACTGTTAATAGCTTTTTCTATTTTGTTTCCTGTATTTGCCCAGCTAATAGTTGTGATAATCAAGAGTTGTCAGGATGTTTCCTACCTCCCAGAGAGAGAAGAAAAAGTAGACTTGTTAATGAAATAAATTGCAATTTAATTAGAGGTATGGCATTAATTAAGTAGTTCAGGACATTGCTATGAACAAAGGAAGGGATATGAACTTTTTGTACATTGCGTTTTCCCTAAAATGACCTTCTATAATTTTATACAAAACTATTCCTTTATAGAAAGGAATGATATAAATTACTGTTACCTTTTATGACTTTTATTTCTTTTCCCTTTTGCTTCCTGTAACTTTGAAAAAGGAGAGGCCCTTACAAAGTAAGGTATCACTTCTGGGTCATTATATCCTAATATATTAATTTGACCTTGCTTACCCAAAATTAATTAATAGCTTAATTAGAGATTTGCTTTGGGAAGTGTATGGGGATTGAATTTTCTCCCTTTAATATAATTTTCTGGGGCTCCTGGCTGGCTCAGTTGGTAGAATATGTGATTCTTCATCTCAGAGTCATGGGCTCAAGCTCCACATTGGGCATGGAACCTATTTAAAAAAAAAAAAAAACTGTAAAAAAATTTTTTTTAATTTAAAAAATCATTTGGTTACTATTCACATGAATAAAATAACCCTTTCCATCATATTTTAAAAATCCTAAAATCAGAAGATAATTGTCACCTAATAAGATCTTAATTTTCTGATAATGTTTTCTAAAGTATTAGATTTTTTTTCTAGTTTAAGACAAAATGCTGTGTCATTTCTTAAAATGTTAAATTTTGATTAAATTAACACTTTAAAATATCAAACTTGCAAAGAATCTTCAAGCTTTCAAGCTCATAATCTTATGTGTTGGTAAACTATTCTACCTGTATTTTTAGTAAGCTGGAAATCGACTTCTTGAGATCTATAAGTAAAACCAAGAGTTTATTTGCTTAGTGACTTCAATGTATTGATGAATTCTCTAAGATCTGATTAAAGAGGAGAGGATACCATAAACAAGACCCTTTTACTCCTTATGTTTCATCACAGAAATAGGATGATTGCTTCCTTACCTGTTACCTGCCAAACATTTTAGTGAACTAATGGGAAAAGATAGTCTATTTTAATTGGGAACTATTAATGTGAACTTTGTGTTGCTTTTGAAATTAATTAAAATTACTAATGGATTTCTGAATTTAAAGATCTATTAAAATGAGCTTTGGTTGAATGTATCATGTCAAGATATCCTGTCATGGTTGGTGGCTGAAGCTTTTTATTTTTATGAGTACATGGCTACAAACTTATTCAAACTTAACATACAGTTAGAACCTCAGTATATCAAGTGAGATATATCAAAATACCTTATACAGAGGTATTTTAGGGAAATGTGAGGTCTCGTCACCCTGAAATTTGGAAGAATAGAGGAACTTTGCTGCTATATATGTGTATATATGTACATGTCAAATCATTTTCCCTCATACACAGAATAAAAGGTTGATTTTTATAATAGTTAATAAGTGGCTTCATCTTATTCCCCATGACCAACCTTCAAAATGACCAACCTTTGTTTAAGCCATCCAAATTTAAGTCTAGTGAATTTACGTGGTAGAGCCCTTTAGAAGAAAAGATAATTGCCTTTTTGTAAGAGAAGTCCTGATAGAATATTCAGATGTCTGATTAAAGTCATTAAAATGTCCTCATTTGTTTTAAGTAATGTTCAAATTTTCCAAACATTAGAAATTTAATGTACATAAGATTTAAAATTTAATTAGGTGGCATTTCCTGAATTATCTGAAACTGGATTATTTGTATAATTCTGACAGAAAATTACCTTTTTAGTGTTCTCTCATTTGTATAATGCTTTGCTTAACTAGTTCATCAATGGGAAGTAGTCTTACTCTTACTATTATAGTGATCCCTATTTATCAAATAATGGTATATCTTTAATGAAAAATAAGCCAGAATGGTAACGGCTCTTACTGAGTACCTCTCTGAGCCAGACACGTGAGCTAGGTATCATTTCCTTTAATTGGGAAACTATTCCTGGATCTGTTCTTAATAGTCCCACTGTGAATGACATTCACAAAAAAAATTCTGTATCTAACTATTCCAGTTGTAGGTCTTACATAAATTCTTAATTTCAGGCTACATGAACATAGACCCAGAGATGTCTAGATAAGAAATCTAAGTCTTCCTATAAGAAATAGGTTAAGGAAAGAAAACCAGGTAACTTTTTAATAGTACCTGCTCTAGACTAGACACTGCAGTATCTGTTATGTACATCTATTAGTTTGTCTTAAATATACACAGAATGGTGATTAGGTATTTAAATGCTTGTTTTTGCATGTAAAAGAGAAATAAGGAACTGGAAAGTAATTTAAAAGGCTCAAAATGCATTAATAAAAAAAGTGCTCAAAATGGATTAAAAAATTAGTAGTGGTCTATATATAGCACACACTGTAAAAGTAGACATTTAACCTAATCTTATCTCAGAGAAAATCTTTTTGCTCAGATCCTTTATGGTTGTTATCGTCCTATATATTTCAGTTTATGTGAATGTCTTAGTTAGAACAAAATTTGAAGTTATCCTGTGTAGTCTGGTATGGCTTTAAATGCTATATTGAAAGAACCTATCTAAATGTGAAATTAAAATATATATTTAGTCCTATAACAAATCCACCTAAACATAAAAATACATAAAGTACTAGTTTCTTCTTAAAATCTTCTCTAGCAATTTGAAATATTCTATTCAGAGTCATAAAGTCACCAAATTTTGCATTGTATTCTATGTTCATATATGTTACCAAATTTCAAACTCTTTGAAAGATAACATTTATGCATATTTGCAAGGCAAAAAGTAAACACTATCAAAGGAACTTTTCATACTAAGTTTTTCTATATAATGTTTGCCACTACAAAATTTGTTGGAGGAAAAGTTCTTTATTGGTATTCTAAATGTTTCTTTCACAGTTTTATGCACCAAAACCAAAAGACACTGGTAGGATTGTCTTCAATTATCCAACAATTTTGAGTACTTTCTTTTTAAATTACTTTAAATACATTTCATTCTTTGATATACATATTTTATTCTTTTTTAAGTGAATTTGCTAGTGTAATTTATAACAATTACAAATAGTAATACTTTTACAAGTGTTTTTACAAATGTTGCACAAAATATTTGTACTCAAATGTCTTTCTAGTGTAGTTCTCGTTTTCTACAATTTGATTTTAAATTGATTTTTATTGAACCACTATTTGAGTTATATGCTCATAACTGTATTGCCCTAATTCAGATATTCAAAAGAACATTTTCTGCTATTATTAAAAATGTATTTTGTGATTGTGACTTTTTTGTTTGAAATTATGAAAACATTGTTTATTTTAAATTCTAAATGTATTTAAGAGTATGTCCAGTCTTTGTGTATATTATTCATATTGAAAAAAAGAATTACTTTTAATTATCAGGTTTTTCCTCCCCCAAGACATTAAATTTGAGTGTAAATATTAAAGTGGAATTTCTATTATAATAACCTTTCCTATGTTGTACTTCTGTAGTATTAAGTTACTGTGAACATTTAGGTCTTGGCTATTGAGTTAATTTATTAACAAGTACTAAATATAACATTATTAGAACACATAACCACAGTTATGTTGAATGCTGCATGGTCCTATCACAGGAGAAGGGAGGATAGTACAGTATATTATGAAAGTAATTGTAATGTGTAGTGTATAATTACATATAATATGTAATTATTTCATAATAGCACCTTAAGCAAAGTATTGCAAAGGTAATTAAAATGTTGTTCTCATCTGCAATTTTAAAGTTAGTCAAGTTGCTGTCCTTGATAAAGCTTAACTTTTATGCTAAAGATAATGTGTATGAAAGGGTAGATTAATTTTCTTCTTGGTTTTGTTTCATTTCCAGGTGGAGGTTTGGCTGTTGGAACAGTTCTTCTAATTGGTTAGTATAGCATACACATTTTGTTCTTCCTGATTAGAGTTTTCTATTGTGCATAATGATTTCATGGGTTTGCCGATTCTGATACTAAATATATAACTTTCTATAAGAGTTAAAGTAAATTAGAAAGGAAATACCTTAAGTTTTAATTTGAATTCAAATGTTGATCTGAACTTGAAATAAATGAAGCAAGTATATCTGAAAATATAACTCTGGTAATTTAAAAATGTTCACAGTGCATTTTCCTCCATTTCTTTTTAAAAAGGTTAAAGTTAATGCACACTGATTTTTTTTTTAAATCTCTGTATTTATAGTGGGATTATTATAGTGATTAATTTGAGAAGTTGATGTACCAATAAGTCCATTGTACATATATCATACATTTTTATTATTATTTTCTTCTTATTGAAAGAAAAGTAACAGATGGATAAAGCATATTTTTTCATGTTTAAGTGCTAATAGTTCTTATTTAATTATATATACATAATCCTATTTGCCTTATTGTTTAGTTTAGATCATAGAATCTGGAATTGAAATAAGCCTTGGCAGTTACATAGTCAAAGTTCCCAACTAGCCATAAATCACTTTTCCATCATTTTGACAGTATCAAACACAATTTGAATACAGATTATATAATTTAAAGGGCTCACTACTTCACAAAACTATGCATTATCATTGAAAATACTGTGATTTATTAGAAAGTTCTTTATTTCTTTTAAAGATCTTATTTATTTATTTGAGAGAGAGAGAGAGAGAGCAAGCACAGGCAGAGGGAGCCGCAGAGGGAGAGGGAGAAGCAGACTCCCTGCTGAGCAGGGAGCCCGATGCAGGGCTCGATCCAAGCACCCTGAGATCACAGCCTGAGCCGAAGGCAGACACTTAACCCACTGAGCCACCCAGGTGCCCCAGAAAGTTCGTTCGTTCTTTCTTTTCTTTCTTTTCTTTCTTTTCTTTCTTCCTTTCTTTCTTTCTTTCTTTCTTTCTTTCTTTCTTTCTTTCTTTCTT
>NW_023270418.1:11136382-11207555 GCF_011800145.1 Mirounga leonina
CTTTCTTTCTTTCTTTCTTTCTTTCTTTCTTTCTTTCTTTCTTTCTTTTTTTAAGATTTTATTTATTTATTTGAGAGAGAGAATGAGATAGAGAGCATGAGAGGGGGGAGGGTCAGAGAGAGAGGCAGACTCCCTGCTCAGCAGGGAGCCCGACGTGGGACTCGATCCCGGGACTCCAGGATCATGACCTGAGCCGAAGGCAGTCGCTTAACCAACTGAGCCACCCAGGCGCCCCAGAAAGTTCTTTATATTAATGTTTAATCTAAGTAATTCAACAGATTTGTTTCTAATTTTGTTCTCTGATGCAATACAGAATTAACTTGTATACTTCATCGCGTGACACACTTAAAATATTTGAAAATATTTTATTACCTCAAATCTTCTCTAAATGAAATAGAGACAGTTTCTTAAACTGTTTTTTATGTGTTGTAGTTTTCATGTTCCTCACTATCCTGGTTGTTCTTTTGTCACACCTATCATACAGGCATTGTCTCTTCAACTGTACTCACAACTGAATACAATATTCCAAATTTACTGTGCCTATACTCAGCATATTGAGACTATAAAATGTGATAATCTAGACAGAATTATTATTTCTAGGAACCAATGAAGTTATTTTATATTCATTGACATCTCTTAAGGTAGCAATGAAATGTGTTACCCTGCCCCAGGACTGCAAAATGGTGGTGTTTTAAATTTGGTATGTACAGAAGCATTTGTCTAATAAATGAAGCTCTATCTGGAAAACTCAAAAGAGATGTGTAGTACATCTTATTACCCATCTCTGCTGGATAATTAAAGAGTAATAATAATAATAGTGAGAGCTGCCCTAAAAATCTTACTATGGGTCAGTATTGTGCTAAGTGTTTTATTTTTTTAGATTTTACTTTTTATTTATTTGAGAGAGAAAGAGCAAAAGCGGGCAGAGGGAGAGGGAGAAATAGGCTCCCTGCTGAGCCCATCTCGGGGCTCAATCCCAGGACCCTGAGATCATGACCTGAGCTGAAGGCAGACACTTAACCAACTGAACCCCCCAGGTGCCCTGTGCTAAGGGTTTTATACATGGTTTTTCTATTAATATAACAACTTTGTAAAATGTTACATGTAATCCATATTATTCCCATCTTATACTTTTAAGAAATAAGGCTCAGAGGGGTGCAGTAACTTTCCCATTATCACATAGCGAGTGAAAGAACTAGGATTTGAATTCTGGTATGACTGAAAAGCCCATGTTTTTATAACTGTGCTCTGTAGCTTTCTTACATGCTTTATTTAATAGCCATAACAAGTAAAATAGGAGTTTTTGTACCTTTTTAGAATAAAGTTTTAAATAGTAAATTAAGCCTACATTTGTGGGGGTTTTTTTCTTTTAATAAATTTTCAAATTTCTAAACTTGAAAGAGCCCTCATTTAATTAATTCACAATAAGGACAGAAGTTGCAGCAATGCCAAAAAATTCTTTTTTTTTTTTTTAAAAGAACTGGTGGTTGCCAGAAGAGAGGACGGTGGGGGGAGGAGGGGTAAAATGAGTGAAGGGGAGTGGGAGGTACAGGCTTCCAGTTATGGAATGCATTCATCACAGGGGTGAAAGGTAAAACATAGGGATTGTAGTCAATGGTATTATAATAGGGTTATATGATGACAGATTGTAGCCACACTTGTGGTAAACGTAGCATAAAGGTATAGAATTGTTGAATCAATATGTTGTACACCTGAAACTAATGTAACATTGTGTGTCAACTGTACTTCAACAAAAAAATTAATAATAAAATTAGACTTTTTTTTTTTTAAGATTTTATTTGATAGAGAGAGACAGTGAGAGAGGGAACACAAGCAGGGGGAGTGGGAGAGGGAGAAGCAGGCTTCCCGCTGAGCAGGGAGCCCGATGTGGGGCTCGATCCCAGGACCCTGGGATCATGACCTGAGCCGGAGGCAGACGCTTAATGACTAAGCCACCCACGTGCCCCCAAATTAGACTTTTTACAGAAGAAAAAATGTTCCTATTTTACATAATCAGCATTTCTTCATTCCAGTCAGAAAGTTTTGTCTCCATAATAGTAAAACAATATACAAAGGCTATTAAGATTTTTCAGGTGTGCAATATTTGTTAAAGATTGATTTATATAGTTGCAGCTTATTGCTACCTAAAATACATTAATTTTTAAAAATCATGCCATTGAGTCATTTTGGTTCTGTGTTCAGTCATCATATTTGAACCCAACCATTAATTTCCATGCAGCTCTTGGTTGCAAAATACCTGCCACGTTCTTACCAGCCATTCACTTCGATCACTACAATATAATTTTCTGGACACTTACCTAGGGCTTAGTGCCCAAGTCTCTGAATAATAGACAACATTTAATAAAAAATTAAATAAAATATGTTCTGTAAAATATTTGTGCCACCGATCAGTCTTTAAAGTACTATTTAAGAACCTGAGGTACAGAATTATTCCTAACAGTAGACATAAGACAGAGAAATACCCTGTAATTGAGAAGTTCTAGAAATGGTGATGTCAGTCTCATTTTTAAAAACTTATCTTTTAGTAAATAAGGAATGAATGAAGGATTTTATGGACAAAATATTTCAATTTTAATGTCAATAAATAAATACATAAAATACAAAGGGATATGTAGAGAATATTAGGTTGTCCTTTGAGGTGCTCAGTCCCTGTACTCAGAGACAATACTGTCCTGGTATCCTCCCCAAATATTTCTACTAAAGTAATAAACATGGGGGCACTCTGCTTTTTCCACTTAATACATCTTAGAGATCAGTCTATGTGCAATTACATGCTATCCTAACAACTGCATAAGATTTCATTATATGGATGTGCCATAATTTATTTAAATAATTCTCTATTGATGAATTTAAGTTCCATTCTTCTATTGCTAAGAGTGCTATGTACATAATCTTGTATATAAGCTTTGCAAACATTTGTAAATATCTGTAGAATAAATTCCAAGATACAGACTCGGTTAGTTGAGGCATGTTAAATTGTATTAGATATTATTAGATTTTTCTCCCAAGAGGGATATGCCATCTTTTACTTCAGTCAACAGTTAAAAGAATACACCAGTGAGTTCACCTTCACCCTTGACATTACCAAACATTTAAATCTTTACCAGTCCGAACAAGTGAAAAGTGAAGAATGGCATTTCCTCATTTGGGCCTGGGACTTTTCGCTTTGATGACTAAAAATCTGGAGAGTTACTATAATAGTTTTTAAAATGTGC
Source organism: Mirounga leonina (assembly GCF_011800145.1). NCBI lineage: Eukaryota > Metazoa > Chordata > Mammalia > Carnivora > Phocidae > Mirounga > Mirounga leonina. Next base: position 11,139,619 of record NW_023270418.1, read on the forward strand.
AACTAAATTTTAATTCTTTTCTCAAGGGGAAGTATCTGTGAATGATACTAAGGATCCAGTGATGATTGATAATTCATTCAATAAATGTTCATTGAACACATGGATGTATGCTAGATATTGGGGTTACAAATATAAATCAGATACTCTCTTCCCTTAAGGAACTTTGCACCTATGGAGGAGACATCGGTAAAGCAAATAATTACAATATAATAAGTTAAATACCATAATAGGTGTTTCTATTATTACATTTTAACATGGGTTGTAGCTAGAACAAGGGCCTGCTATTGATTTTTGTATATTGATCTTATAACCAGCAACTTTTGGAATAGTTTATAGATTCACTTGAATATTATGAGTAGGCAGTCATCTTCTGCAAATATTGACAATGTTACTTCATAACAGATTTTGGTATCTTGCAATTGGGTGCTTCCATAACAAATACTAAAAAATATGAGTGTGGCTTTGGAACCAGGTAGTAGGCAAAAGCTGGAAGGGTTTTTGAGGAGCATATTAATTAGAGAAAGCCTAAATTGCCATGAACAGATTGTTAGTAGAAATCTGTACTCTGATGACACTGCTAGTGAGAGGGAAAGGAACTGAGATCCATGTTACACAAAGCTGGAGGATGGGGCATCCTTGTTATACAGTAGCAAAAGCATAGTGACATTGTTGTCTGCAGTTGTATGGGAATAGAACACATCCCTAATGAACTTGATGGTCTAGCAAAGGAGTTTGTTTTTTTTTATAGTGAGTAATAAGGAAAAGCTCAGATAAGAATAACTAAAGCATAGCAACAGACTTTTTAAAAAGTCTATCTTTGATGAAATATCAATTCACCAACATATAGTAGGTATTCAGTAACTGTTGAATTAATGATTGAATAAAAGAATATGACAGGTATAAGGCAAAGGCCTTGCCTTTATAGTCTGGTTTCTCTGTAAAGCTAGTATTTTGAATCTTCTCAGTATTATTTATGCCCTACTATCAACTTCTAAGTGTTAAAGATTTTTGAAAATATGCATAACTGTGATAAATTTAGTATCATCATCTATTAGCTTTTCTTTAGAAAACCTTAAAGCAAGGGGCACCTGGGTGGCTCAGTCAATTAAGCATCCGACCCTAGGTTTCAGCTCAAGTCATGATCTCAGTGTCATGGGATAGAACCCCATGTTGGGCTCCATCCTCAGGCTCTGCTTGAGATTCTCTCCCTTCCCTTCTGCCCCTCCCCCTGCTTGTTTTCTCTCTCTCTCTAAAATAAAATATCTCCAGGGCGCCTGGGTGGCTCAGTTGGTTAAGTGACTGCCTTCGGCTCAGGTCATGATCCTGGAGTCCCTGGATCGAGTCCTGCATCGGGCTCCCTGCTCGGCGGGGAGTCTGCTTCGTCCTCTGACCCTATCCCCTCTCATGTGTTCTCTCTCTTTCATTCTCTCTCTCTCAAATAAATAAAATCTTTAAAAAAATAAAATAAAATAAAATAAAATAAAATAAAATAATAAAATAAAATAAAATAAAATAATAAAATAAAATAAAATAAAATATCTCCATGGGGCCCCTGGGCAACTCAGTCGGTTAAGTGGCCAACTCTGGATTTCAGCTAAGGTCATGCTCTCAGGGTACTGGGATCAAGCCCCCTGCTGGGCTCTAGCTCGGTGAGGAGTCTGGTTGGGATTCTCTCTCTCCCTCTCCCTCTGCCCTTCCCCCTGCTCATGTGTGTGCAACTTGTATAGTAGATGAAGTCTGCCTTAAAAAATGGTTCAGGGGTGCCTGGGTGGCTCAGATGGTTAAGCGTCTGCCTTCGGCTCAGGTCATGATTCCAGGGTCCTGGGATCGAGCCCCACATCGGGCTCTTGGCTCAGCAGGGAGCCTACTTCTCCCTCTCCCTCTGCCTCTCCCCCTGCTCATGCTCTTTCTCTCTGCATCTCTGTCTCAAATGTATAAAATCTTTTTTAAAAAATGGTTCAATAGCTCCAAATATAAACCAATTATGGAGATTTAAAGTCAGTGGATAGGAGCATAGGGCATTACTATATTGCTCATCACGCAAAGATTTTTTTTTATTCCAGAAGTTAAAGAAAATTAAAGTGTGAAGATGGTTTGCATTAATAGATTTTCATTATAGATTGTCAAGTTTTTAACCATTTCTCTTAAAAGAGATTATTCACTTACCAAGGTAATTGTGTGCATAAGTGTGTACATGCACATGAGTATGGGCTTGCAGAGCAATGTATTTACAGTTTCAGTAGCAATAGAACTATGAAAACTAGAGATAGCACTGCCAGAAACCCAGGGTAGATCTATTTTAGATCTTCCAAATACAGCTGAATAAATGAATATGGATTTATAACATGCCATTCTCAATTGAATAACCAAGGTACCCCTACATTTACTTAGAAAATCAAAGATAGACTTTTCCTGAAACATGTTTCATTCTTTCGTACTGGACTGGGTTTTGAGATGTTTATATTTAAATTGCTTTCTGACAGTCTGGCACAAAGATAAATTTGGGACATCTTAAAAGTATCAAAAGTGAAGGAATGGCGTAAATATTTAGAGTTTATATAGCTTCTTTTAAAATAAAGGATCTTAATCTGTTTGCAGCGATATTGAGCATCAAAAGGTTTAATAGAAGTTGTCAGTCATTAAAATACAAGTTATGTGGGGCGCCTGGGTGGCTCAGTCGTTAAGCGTCTGCCTTCGGCTCAGGTCATGATCCCAGGCTCCTGGGATCGAGCCCCACATCGGGCTCCCTGCTCGGCAGGAAGCCTGCTTCTCCCTCTCCCACTCCCCCTGCTGTGTTCCCTCTCTTGCTGTCTCTGCCTCTGTCAAATAAATAAATAAAATCTTTAAAAAATAAATAAATAAAATACAAGTTATGTGACACTTATGAGTGCATTATTTTTAAATTAATCTCTAAAGTTAATTATATCATTTTAGTTCAGAAGTAGGAAATAAATGATATACTGTTAGACAATTACAACTAGCTATCAGTGTAACTTTTGTATTGGTTACCTATTACTGTGTAACAGTATTAATACAAACTTAGTTTTAAAACAAAATACATTTATTTTATTGAGGCTCCTGGGTGGCTCAGTTGGTTAAGTGTCTGCCTTCGGCTCAGGTCATGGTCCCAGGGTCCTGGGATCGAACCCCACATTGGGCTCCCTGCTCAGCGGGGGGCCTGCTTCTCCCTCTCCCTCTGCTGTTCCCTCTGCTTGTGCTCTCTCTCTCTGTCAAATAAATAAATAAAAAATCTTTAAAAAAAAAACACATTTATTTTCCCATGATTTGTGTATGTTGGGAGTCCAAGCAAAGTTTATCAGGGTCCTCTGCAAGCCAACAGTCAGACTCAGGTCTGAGTTCTCATCTGAAGTCTTGGCAGGGGAAGGATCTGCTTTCAAGCTCACATGGTTGTTGGCAGCATTCAGTGCCCTGCTGCCTTGTCAGTCAAGGGCAGCTCACAACATGGTATCTTATTTCTTCAAAACCAGTGAAGAAGAATATACCTCAGCAAGACAGACATTATAGTCTTATGTAATAGAAGGGTGACATCCCACTACCTTTGCCATATTCTTCTGATTAGAAACAAGTCACAGCTTCCACACACACACTCAAAAAGAGGAGATTATACAAAAGCATGAATACCAGGAAATAGGAATTATGGGGCTCACCTTAGAATCTGCCACTCTTTTCACAATTTTAATTTGTTATTATTTCATGTAATAACAAAAACTAAGCACTCTCAATATATCCCTCACAGGATATTATGATATTTTCTCATCAGTTGCCTTCAACCTTTTTGAAATTGCTGAGTTATATATTTTCTTCTACACCATGTAATAAATTCTAAGCATTTGCCCTATTATGCACAAGTTGGCAAACTATAGCCTGTGGGCCAGTGACCTATCTCTAAATAAAGTTTTATTAGAACACAACCATGCTTAATTATTTGTACATTGTCTATGGTTGCTTCTGTGGTACAAGGGCAGAGTTGAATAGTTTCAACAGAGGCTGTATGTACAGTTTACAAGTCTGAAAAACTTATTTTCTGACTCTTTAAGAAAAAGCTTACCAATAGCTGTTTTATATTCTGTATTTTTCTTAACTTATGGTAGTACAACTTGTTGAAAGATTGAAATAGGAAAACTGGTATCCATGCAGTTCTTTAGTAAAACCACCTGACCTTTTGTCCTGAAGCATCTAAGCACCTACAATGTGTTTAGCACTGCTAGGCAGTATAAATCTTGGGTTTTACCCTTTCCGAACTTAAACTGGATGTTGATTGCACATGGAATAAATATGAACAGTACATATATAATATACAGATGTTTTTGCAGATGTAAGAGGTATAGAAAAGGCTTAAATTGAATCAAACTATGGGTAAAAATTGAGGGGAAATGAAGAGAGAAAAGTACTCATATGGAAAACTGTATTAACAAATGCACAAAAGTAGATATCAATGCATTATGCTTATGTAATAAAGAAGTGAAAGCTCTTCTAAAGTAGAGATTATTTATTTAGAATTAGAAGGAAAGTTTGGCTTCCTTCCCCTGGGTCTCTTGCCTCAACTACCTACTTGTAGAATTCAAATTGTAAAACTTCAGAACCTTAGGCCAGTTTCAGAAATTGCACTGTGCACAGACGAGGCTGTTGACTTTTCATCCACCAGAGGACTCCTGGGATTTTTGTTTGTTTAACTTTATGGCCAGCTAAATCCATCATGCTTTACCTCTTTGTTATCTTTGGTCATTGTCCAAGAATTGAGCTCTTCTAATGATCGTCTCTGTAATACTCTTTTTTTCTCTGTAGATTCAATTTCCTACTTTTTTTATCCCTTCTAAATCTTTCCAGTTTGCTTTGTATAATACCTGTTTCATGTAAAACAAACTCCAATGTCTTAAAAATTATCATTAAATATTTTATTCAAATATATAACATTTATTGAGGATTTACTGTATACTGGGTATCATGCTGAGCCTTTGACATGTATTTTATCATTTAGTTTCACAGCAATCAGAGGAAATGTCTATATTTTACAGGAGATTGGACTTTTGAGAGAAGCCAAGTAACTTGCCCAAAGTCACACACTTAGTAGCTAAGATTTGCGAGCGGGTTTCTCTGACATTAAATCATCATTTTACACTAAAACGTGATAATTTACCTTAAAATTTTTTTCCAGAGTGAGATTTATACCTTTGGCTTTTCTACCTTTTATATCATCTCACTGCTGCCATAGAGTGAATTCTTAGTTATTTCTATCATTTATTGGAGACCTTCATGATCTCCAACCTCAAGTAAGCTTTCAGCATTTGCCAGTGAACTTTTGTATCTGTCGTCACCTCTTTTTCATTCTCAATAACTTCAGTGGTCTTTTAAAACCTTCTTATCCTCAAACATCTAACATTACTACTTCCTTCCTCATTTTCTCAGATAACTTGCAGTATTTCACATGGGAATGGTAGTCTCTTCAGATGAGAACTCAAATTCCCACTGTCAAACTTCAGTACTTACTTCTACCCATACATGGGAAGATGTCCTGTACCTTCTCCTGTTTGAGAATTGTCGTTTCACCTGGACGTTAGATCTTTCCCTTCCACCTTTCCAAGGAGTGGCAGTATCGATTTTCTCTTCTTTAACTTCTCTTTTTTAGTTCTTTCCCATGTGTACTTAAACATGCTCAATCTGTTTTCAAGCCTTATTTCTTTTTTAAAGGGGAAAATTCTTTGTCCTTTACCCCAGTCCTCTAACTATCCCTTTTTCTCTTCCCTTTTATAGCCAAGCCTCTTGAGTAGTCTGTACCTCTTCTATGTTTTCACTATATTTCAGTCATTCCTCAGTTTACTTGAGGCATAGCACATCACTGAAGCCACCTTAGCCAGAGACATTAGTGACCTTCTCGTGGCTAAACCCAAGAAATACTTCTCAGGTCTCTTCCTTCCTGATCTCTGCAACAGTTGATACAGTTACTCACTCTTGCTCAAGTACTCTCTTCCTTTGGATCTTTTATAACATTCTCTTCTGGTTTTACTTCTACCCCTCTGCTTTCATTTTTTAAGACTCCTTTGCCTCTAACTTAAAATACTGGTATCCTCTTCCCTCTTCTAGTGCTACATACTCTCCCTGGGAGATCTCAGTTCCTGCCATAACTAGAATGATGGGGGAGGGGGGACTTTTTGTGAAAGTAATCACTAATCTCTGGTCATTGCTACATACATAGGATCCACAGAGAAATGCAGAGATCATATTCAACTCCCTATTCAACATTTTCTCTTGAATATCTTACAGGCACCTCAATATGAATGTGTCTAGAGATGAACTTTCCTTATCTCCAAATTCTACCCCATTCCTCCTCCTGTGATTCCTGAATTATTCAGTCTACCAAGTGACACATGCCAGAGACCTGAGTGATATATTTGTCTCTCACACTGTACACATCCAGTAATCATTAAATCCCAAGGTTTTTAACCTTTTAAGTATTTTAAAATTCTACTTCTCTCTATTCTTGCTACTGTGACCCTAATCCACAAATCTCACTGAAATTATTATAAGAGCTTCTTAAGTTGCTTCCAGTGTTTTCTTACTTCAGTTCATTTTCATACTATAGCTAGAATGAACTTTCTGATATAAAATCTAATCATGCTGTATCCTTGCTTAAGACCTTTCTGTGCTCACTATCGATCTTAACATAAGGTCCATATTCTGTAGCCTGGACTATAGGGCCTTTAATGATCTGCCACTGCTGATTCACTTCAACCTTATCTCTTCTCATGCTCTCACCTCTTTCCTCAAGCCTTCTGCTTATCACCCTAGGCTTTTAATTCCATCCAAGTTCCATTCTCTCCAGGCCATTGCTTAAATTATTTCTTGCTTCCTCTTTTTTCCCTTGCTTTCTGCTTTTTTTTAATTTAAATTCAATTAACATATAATGTATTATTTGTTTCAGGGGTACAGGTCTGTGATTCATCAGTCTTATATAATATCCAGTGTTCATTACATCCCATCTGCCCTGGGGAAGGGCAGAGGGAGAGAGAGGAGGAGAGAAGCAGACTCCCCATTGAGAGTGGAGCCTGCTGTGGGGCTCCATCTCACCACCCTGAGATCATAACCTGAGCCAAAATCAAGAGTTGGAGGCTTAACTGACTTTGCCACCTAGGTGCCCCTCTACTTCTGTGCTTTCTAAATGTGTAGGAGATAAAGGAGAGACAGGAGATAGAATGATTCCCAGATGTTTGGCCTGAGAAGATTTGGAGTTAGTAATACTAGGTGAAGTCAGAAAAGGAGGAGAAGGAGCAAATATTGAGGTGAAGTATGAATTCAGTTTAAACATAGTGAATTTTAGGAGTATTAAATTTAGGCTAGAGAAAAATATTTGGGATTTCTCAGCATTATTTGACTAATTTTTTAATCAGTGGATGTTTTGGTTAAAGTCATTCATAGGCATGTATTAGAATGCCCACGTTTATAGACCCTGGAGGATCTAAGATGGAACTTTAGGGGGTCTGTTAATTCCCTGAAATTATATGTAAATTTGTATATGACTGTGTATATTTTTAGAGTAACATATAACTTGCATCAGATTTTCAGAGTGGTCTGAGACTCCAGGAAAAACTAAGAACAACTAGAGTATAAAGAAAAGCAAGTCAAAATCTAAAGCGAAAGCACATCAGTGTTTAAAGGATAGATAAAGGAAGATAAGCCCATGAAAGAAATTAAGAGCATAGCCTCTGGAATCAGCCTGCCTAGATTCAAATCATGGCTCTGCTATTTACTAGCTGTGTCACGTTAGGCAAGCTGCTTGCTTTCCCTGTGCCTTGTTTCTTTACCTGTAAGATAGGGATTAACAACATTTATCTTACAACTTATTATGAGGATTAAATGAACCAATGCATGAGAAGTGCATTGCACCATGTTTAGCATATAGTTAGTGGTCAAGTTTAGCTATTTATTATTTTTAACAGGATGTTGAGTACCTCAGAATTGATGACTATAGCCCACATTGAGAAAAAGAAGGCAAAGGTTAAAGTTCCCTCTTTCCTGCAGCTGGGATTAAATACCTACTTGCAGGCCCAGAGATCCACCACAACTACTTCCTTATAACTCCATCACCATCACCATTACCAAGGATCATAGGCAAGGACTGGAGAGAACAGGAGTGCAGTATTGAAGTTCAAAAGTGATCCCTCACTCAGGAGAGTATGAGGGTACAGTTACCAAGAGTATCAGACATAGACATTGAAGATGCTTGCAAAAAGCAGAAATTGGCATCCTGTTTCCCAGCTGACTTCTTGCTGAACTTTTGAACCTGTAAGCCCATCAGTGAGTAGTACATGGTGAGAGAGTCTTTGGGGGAAGCCTGCCTTAAATCTCCTACGGTTTGTCAGCATTCTCAACAACAACACTGTTTTCTGTGTCTGGTGTAGAAAAGGGAGGGAGGCCTGCTGCGATAGATTGTATAAACAGCCGAAATAATAATGATAGCAATAGCTAACATTTCCGGAGCAGAAGTTGAATGTAAATTACTGGCCAGCCCCCCCCCAAAACCTAGATTCCACCTCAGAAGGGTTTTTCAATGACAGATGTGGCCAAAGTGAAACTGAACAACCACCCGTGAAAACCACGCTCACCACCTACATGGAAACCACCGTAACTTCATAGGCTGGAAAACAGCAGGCTTAAATATTAAATAGACCAGATCATACTGAGGCTAGGGACCTCACTCCCTAACCAGACAGGCAATTAGGTAAGTTGATCACTGCCACTTTTTTCCTCCTGCTCTCCCAACAATACAACTGAGACTTGGAGAGAAGACATAGAGGAAGAGGTATTTTAGAACCTTCCTTTCCTTTAGAACCCCTCTGTCCCACTAAGGCTTTCAGACCACAAGTCCTAGTCTGCTTTGAAGGGGAAGGGGGAAGCTTTGCACTGAATGTTAAAGTTTTAAATTTGACTGTTCCAAATGTTAATAACTGAAAATGGTGAGAAAATCATTGAATTATCTCCAGATGTCAAGAGATGAGAAAAGGAAGATTTGACATAGCATAGTTGAAAGTAGTGACTAGAAAAATTAAATAGAACCATTTCATGTTTATTTACCAAAGAATTGAGAGCTCTATATAAACTGTTCACATATATAAAGAATGTCTAAAGAAACAGGGCAATGGGGCACAAAAAGTATCTTAAAAATAGGGGGTATGAGTGGAGAGAGAGAGTGTGTAGTTCCAAGAAGAAATTCGCCCATGGTAATAGCTGCAGTAGACAAAATAAGATAAAGATTTTTAAAGTGTCCAGGAAAATAGACAAAGTCATTGGTGACTTTCTCAGCACAATGAAAGGGCAGTTCCTTTGGACTTTGATATTAAGGAAAAATTGATATTCCTGTTGTTTTATCCATTAGGTTTCATTCTGCCTCTCGTGTGATTCCATTTATATATGACAGCCCATCAAATATTTGAAGACAGCTCTCTTGCATCCCTTGGGTCTCTTTTTCTTCAAACTAAATATCCCATTTCTCATGCTTTTAAGTTCTTTCACCATCCTGGTCACTTCATTCTGAATATGCTTTAGTTTCTGTAAGTCCTCAAATGAAATATACTATTGTCAGTTGGGTCCACGACTATAGAATAGACTAGGACAACCATCTCTCTCAACCTAAGAATTAGACTGTTAATTCAGGCCAGAACTGCATTTGCTTTTTGGCAGTTCTGTCACATCATTATCGTTTTTGCTTTCCCAGTGTTACGGGGATTCACTAAATAGATTAATTAAATGCTTAGTGTACAACTTCAAAATTTGTTTCACAAAAATGGTGATTTTCAGCTTGAAGAGCTTAGGTTTTTAACTAATCTCTGAATAGGCGATCTTCCTCCTGTTAGTTTTCCTGCCTCATAGGAGTCTTTGAAAAAATCGGGTCAATAACTTATAAAGTGTGTGCACGTGTGTGTGTGTGTGCGCACGTGCGTGCTTGGGTGTGTTTTCAGCCAAACTACAGTAGATCTGGCTGATTTACAAGACAAAATAGATTTTTGGTTTTTTCCGTAATTACACAAATATTTACTAAATGTATAGTATGTACCTACTACAGCAATACAGCAATGAGATGAATTCTCTGCCATGAGGATCTTTTAGCTTGATGGAGAAATTTCAATATGTATATTAAATGCTACTGTAGGAGTTAACAAGATGCTCCAGGGCACTCTGATCATCTCACTCAGCCTTGAGGAAAGCTTCTCCAAAGATGAGTTTATCTATTTTGGGTCTGGGAGGATTTGAGGGAATTAGCTAGCCAAAAAGGTGAAGTAATTTATGCAGAGGTCCTGACTTAAGATGTAGTATGGCTATTGGAGATAGTAATTGAAGCTATGAGTGTAGATAAGATCAGTAGGGATTGTATTAGGTAAGAAAAGAGTTACAACTCTCGCTCATTTAAAACATAGGTAGAAAAAAAGAAATTCTGCCATCTAGTTTATTATTTTTTTTAATTTTTTTATTCTTATGTTAATCCCCATACATTACATCATTAATTTTTGATATAGTGTTCCATGATTCATTGTTTGTGCATAACACCCAGTGCTCCATGCAGAATGTGCCCTCCTCAATACCCATCACCAGGCTAACCCATCCTCCCACCCCCCTCCCCTCTAGAACCCTCAGTTTGTTTTTCAGAGTCCATCGTCTCTTGGTTCATCTACCCCTCCAATTTCCCCCCCTTCATTCTCCCCCTTCTGCTACCTCCTTCTTTTTTTTTTTTTTCTTAACATATATTGCATTATTTGTTTCAGAGGTACAGATCTGAGATTCAACAGTCTTGCACAATTCACAGCACTTACCAGAGCACATACCCTCCCCAGTGTCTATCACCCAGTCACCCCATCCCTCCCACCCCACTCCAGCAACCCTCAGTTTGTTTCCTGCGATTAAGAATTCCTCATATCAGTGAGGTCATATGATACGTGTCTTTCTCTGATTGACTTATTTCACTCAACATAATACCCTCCAGTTCCATCCACGTCATTGCAAATGGCAAGATCTCATTCCTTTTGATGGCTGCATAATATTCCACTGTATATATATATATATATATATATATACCACATCATCTTTATCCATTCATCTGTTGATGGACATCTTGGCTCTTCCCACAGTTTGCCATCTAGTTTATTGTTACTCTTCATTAATGATAAATCACTCATTTTTAAAAAAAGATTTATTTATTTGAGAGAGAGAGAGCATGAGTGGGAGGGACAGAGGGAGAGAGAATCTCAAGCAGGCTCCACACTGAGCATGGAACCGACACAGGGCTCATCTCACGACCCTGAGATCACAACCTGAGCTGAAACCAAGAGTTGGATTCTCAACCGACTGCACCACCCAGGTGCCCCCACTCAATATTTATTATTATCTGTAGGTGTCTCTCCCTAGTTTATGAAGTAGTTATCTAACTTAGTTCATTCCCTTACTGAATAATGTAATATTGTCCTTAACTTTACAAATATTTATTTTTATTTTTCTAATTAAATAGGTTTCTTTCTTTCTTTACTGAAAAGTTGTTAAAAAAGCATCATGTCTTTTTATAGGGACATGACAGTATTATTCTACTTTTAACACTAATATTTTTATTTATACACATTCTGTGGCAGCAACCACACACAGCATGTAGACCGTGTTAAAGGATTTGGTTCTTTCTCTCAAGAGTAATGAGAAATCACTGAAAAGTTTTAAATAGGGAAGTGACATGATTGGGTTTGTATTTTCAAAAGGTCACTACTAAATTGGAGGATGAGAGTGGATGCAAAGAAATAAATAAGCAATTGCAGTTGTCTAGGCAAGAGCTGTTGGTAGCATGACTAGGAGAGTGACACTGGCATGGAAGGAAGTGATCAAATTTCAGAAATACTTTAAAATAAATTTAACAGGATTTTAGGGATAGGGCGAGGAGAGAGAGAGAGAAGAGGTAGCAAAATAAACCCTGATATTTTAAAAACTGAAAGAGGACTGTATTTCATAGAAAGAAATAATGAGTTACTGATTCCATCTTGGATATGTGGGACTTCAGGCACTTTGGTACTTGTGTATTTAATAGTAACAGAAGCCTGAAAGCAGAAGGAAAAGTTCATGGTAGAGGGATGATGAAGTAAATTATAGGACATATATTTTCTAGAATATTATGCACCCCGAAACACGATAGCTACAAGACTATGAAGCATGTGAGATTAAGTGAAAATACCAGGATACAAAATTCAGTAATAATTGTAACCATATAAGAAAACATCCACAGAAAAAGTACTGAAAGGAAATATAGCAAATTTTAGTAATAATTCTGTGAGGGTGATGGGTGGTGGAAGAATTTTTAAAAATTTAAATTTCCCATGTTGTAAAAATGTCAACCTTAGAAATTAAGATTTTTAGTGTCTGATTTGGTTTTTATGTCAGTGATTTGTAATGACATTGGTTTATATGGTTGCTTCTGTAAACCGACCTAATAGCAATTCCTTAAGATAAAATCAGTTCTTTTTTTTAAAACATGACTTTCTGGTTTTTTCTAAAGTTGAATAAAGACAAATTGTTAGTTATGTAAAATGAGTATTTTTTTTTTCCCGGTATGGTAGCTGCATTAGTGAATAGGCAGTGCTGGTCATCTCATCTACAGTTCTCTGCTCGCTTTTCCGCCTGTCAGCTGTAAGCAGTGCAGAGGCCTTGAAGATGTTTTCCTTGACACACAAAAGCTCTCATGAATTGCTCCTAAATCCATATCAAGCGCATTTTTTGTCTTTTAGATTTGTGGATTTTAACTTGTGATGATAGTATTAACTAGCTATGTTCTTTAATATATAAAATTGAACTTCATATAAATCCGCTATACTTCTGATCATGGATTTGCTCTAATACACAGTGCTGAGAAGGTTTATAAACAAGTTACCACCTGGTGTTTTAGTTGCACCTTAGGAAATTGTTTTAATCAAATTTACTGAATTTTCACTTTCAAATTTGTTTGGCTATTCTAGGACCTTTGGATTTCTGTGTAAATTTCAGAATTAGCTTATCAATTTCTCCAAAAATCTTATGGGGCTTACATTGGAATTCCATTAGATCTATAGATCAATTTGGAAAGATTTGAGTCTTGTATTCCCTGAACATTGTATTCCCTGAACATGATATACTTCTCCATTTATTTAGGTTTTCCTTACTTACTCTCAGAATATTTTATACTTTTCAGTGTGGAGCTAATTCATACACATGTATTGTCAAATTTCTCCAAAATATTTCATGCTTTTGGAGTTGATCATAAATGGAATTTTTAAAATTTCAGTTTCCAAAGTAAGATTTTAATATTTTGAAATATATTGGGACTTGTTTTTTGGAATAGCATATGGTTTATCTTGGTGTACATTCTAGATGCACTAAATATATATTCTGGAACTGTATATTATCTAAGGTGGTCTATGAGTTTGTTCAGATTTTCTATTTTCTTGATGATTTTCCTCCTTAGTTCTGACAATTACTAAGAAATGTATGATAAAATCTCCAAGTTGAATTTGTCTTTCTTTGCTTAGTTCTATCAGTTTTGCTTTAAACAGATAGTTTTAAAGAAATTCTAAGAAACAAATTAATTTATCCACACACACACACACATATATATACATCTATATACACACATCCATGCACATAAGTACATATACATATGATCACAGAGTGTTATAATTTCGCACATATTTGTTGTCATTTGTATTCTTTATTGCTTCCTGTAAGTGCAGGTTACCATGTTGTATAATTTCACTTTAGCTTTTAGTGTCCTATAGTACAGGTCTGCTGTCCTATATGAAAATAGTATTTCACCTCAATTCTTAAATATGTTTTACACATTTATAATTTTTGACTAAGTTGTTTCTTTTTCAACTCTTGAATATATAATTATCATATCCTCTAGCTTTTATTGTTTCTGATGAGAAATCACTTGTTGATTTTATCATTGTACCACTGTATGTATGTCATATGCCATTTCTCCCTGCTGCTTCCAAGATTTAACTATGAGGTACTTAGATTTGGGTTTTTTGCATTTATCCTAGAAGAAGCTTCCTGTGCTTCTTAGATCTGTAATTGACTATTTCATCAAATTTAGGAAGTTTTTAGCCATCACTTCTTGAAGTATTGTTTCTGTTTCTTATTGTCTCCCAATGTCTAGGACTCCACTTAAATGTGTTTTGGACTGCTCTATACTGTTCCGTGTCTCTGACGTTCTGTTCAACTTTCTTAATTTTTTTTTTCTCTATTCTTCAGATTTCATGATTTCTGTTGATCTCCCCTCAGGTATACCAATTCTTTTTTCCTTTCTTCATCTCCAATCTACTCATGAGATCACCAAAGAAATTTTTCATATAAGGAATAATTTTAAACTCTAAATTTTTTATCTGGTTCATTTTTATAGTTCCTCATTCTCTGTTGATATTCCTTTTCTGTTCACTTATTGATATATTGTCCTTTAATACTTTGTTCTTTTTTTTCTTTTTTTTTAATTAGTAGGCTCCACACCCAACATGGGGCTTGAACTCATGACTCTCAGATCAAGCATCACATGCTCTACTGATTGAACCAGCCAGGTGCCCCTCCTTTAATACTTTGAATAAATTTTTACTTTGAGTCAGTTTCTGTAGGTTGTGTTTTCCCTAGTATGGATCATATTCCCTGATCTTTGGTTGAAATCTTTACATTGTAAAAAATGAATATTAATGATTCTGAATTCCATTCTGTTGTCCCGAGGATTTCAGGTTTTTTGTTTTAATAGTAACAGTTAACTTGCCTGATCTTAAATTAACTCTAACTTCAATATACTGTGCAGTGGATAGTATTTCTGTATCTCTGCTCAATTTTCCAGCTTTTAGGTCTTGCTTTTTTAACCTGGTCACACAGGGCTGTCCCTTACAGTCAGAAACTTAGAAGAGAACCAAATATTTATACAGAATTTATACTCATGTTTAGGGGCTTACACTTTCTGGGGTTCTCAGCCCTGTGTTTTTTCCTCTGCCACTTCAAGTCAATAAGACTTCAACTTTCTTTATTATAAGATTCTGCTCATTGGGAAATGCATGCCTTGAAAGGAGCATCAAATTTTTAAATCTCACATGATTTAGTTGTCTTTCAACTTAACCTGTTCTCTCTTACCTACTTACTGTTTTTTCTCCCATTCACGCATTGATAGCTTAGTGGTCAATCACGGATTTGGGCACATTTCATAAACTTTGCAGAGCTCTCTTACTTTAAGGATTTTTCCCCTAAACTTTCAGCTATTTTGACAACACTGAACTCTACATTCTGCCACCTCAAGCTGGAAAGGATATGATTTAAAGCTGTCAGAGCTAAGGGAGCTTAAGAACCCCATTTTAGGCAAAAAAAGCCAGAAACTTGAAGTTCTTACATGTCATGATCACAGTCTTTCAAAAGGAAACTGCTGTGGTTGCTATCTGCTTTTCATTGTTTTGCAGTGCCTTTAAATATTTATTTTTTAATGGTATTTTATTCAGGTTTTATACTTAAAGCTCCAAGAGGCTTTGTGCACAGTGCTAACATTACCACAAATTCAAACTTTCTTAGGAATATTTTTTAATAGTGTGGTTTTTACAAATATTAACATTGCCTGACATATTATAGGAATTCAATTAATATTTGTTGAATAAATTAATAATGCCTTCTCTTTTTTTAAATAATTCAATAAATCTACCTTTGTCTCTGTGTTGTGCTCAAAGTATTAAAGAAAGCTGATATAAAAATGTAGGTATGTAGCTTATCAATAATATTAAGAAAACAAAGATATACTTGAGTTGTTATATCACAAAATCTCAAAAATATTAACACATTTTGTCAAAGAAACCTTAGGTATATGACTTTTTCATAAAAATTCAAAAAGAAGGGGGGATGAAGGAATAATAAAAGGTAAAAGAACTGTTTACTAGGAAAACATTTAGTACAAATTTAAGAACTCTCAGATTAAAGTCTTCAATTTTAAATTGCTTTTGAAGAAGTAATACTATTTTTACAAATTTTATAAATATTAATTTTCAGGCTACATACACTTAAGTACTTAATTATTGTGACATGTAAGAAATGAAGTGTGAGTTTACAAACTAGTTGGTAGGTAAGAATTGGCATTTTAGAGATGCAATGCCTGAAAAAAATCTTAGGAAGGAAAAAAAAATCTGTGATTTCTTTGCCATAATCATACGTAACCCTCTAAATTTTGTGGATATCAGAGGTGGTGTAGAGGATGGAGAATAATTTTGAAATTAGACTGTCTTAAAAGTACTCACTTCCCATTGACTATCTAGGTAAGTGTCTTAGCCTATTTAACTGTACTTTTTAGGAAGACAGTTATTGCCCCATTTCATTTACTTGTTTTAAGGAGAAAAATTGTTAAAACATCTGAGTGTGCTTGGCATATGGTAGGATTCTGACTATAATTTTTTTTCTTTTTTACAGAAGAGGATAAATATAATATTTATTCTTCTTTGCTCTTCAAGTATTTCCTGGCAGAAGGAATCATCAATGGGCATACTTTGTTGGTTGCGTCTGCAAAAGAAGACCCTGCTGATATTTTACAGGTATAGGATATACTAATTCAGTATTGCATTTTGAACATTTCATGAAAAAATATTGCTTATATAGGTATATGTAAACAAGATATATGTTTGTATATCTACAAACCATATTTAAATTCATTAATGAGACCACACATATATTTTTTTCTCTTAAAGTATCAAATTTATTTGAACATGTAGTTTCACTTTTTAAAATTGTTCTTAGACAATTTTTTTAACTTTAAATTGATATTGGCATTGGGAACAGTATTAAAAGCTACTAAAAACTGACAATAAATAAAGTTATTACTATGGTCATAATAAGATAACTCTGTAAAAAGTTAAGTAAAGGAAAACAATAGCGTATTGTCTGATATTACCAGTATCCTAAAGACATAAATTAGAAGAAAGATACAGAAATTAGAAGTACTCATTTATTAATCTTATTTTGCTTTGAGACTGCCAGAAATTATTCTTTTCCAAGTAACAAGCAATAATAATAAAATATATGATCAATATACTCTACCTTTTTAAAGCCAAAACACACGTTACACCTTTGAGAGGACAGTTCTCACATTTAGAATTTTTAATTTCTTTGTCCGGAACAGGAACCCAACTTAAGCCATTATTTGAATAGAAGTCATTATTTGAAATAGAATCTAAAATTATTTTCTCCCATAGGCTGTTTTCATTTCAGTGCATGGTCTGCAAAATAACAGACAACTCAGTCATTTATAAAGAATTTGTAGCATAGTAAGTATTAATATACCATAGCTATCAACAGACACCAACAAATTTCTATGCCCACTATAAAAAAGTTATGTAATACTGAGGTAAAACCAACATGATTCTCTCGTATGGGTCAGATTTTGCTTATTAAATAATACTGTCATAAAATCCAAAGGAGAAATCTTTGTATAATTTTCCAAATGATTTTCTTCTGGTTGCAGAGACTGTTTTCCTTTGTTCTTATTTTTGGTGTTTGGCTTTTGTAATATTTTCTTGATATTTTTGTTCTTCTGTTCTTTTTCCCTGGTCTTAATTATTCTGATCAATTTCTGGATAGTACTATGCTTGCTAGGAATAGTAAAGGGCAGGATTATTGTCCTAAAGAAGCTGTACAAGCTCTTCACGGCATATTCCACCATAGTATTGAGACTAAGATTTTATATCAAACATCTTTATAGCCATATAGGCAATTTTTGCCAGGCCAGAAGCAGGAAAACCCTTGACCCTTGAACAACGTGAGGGTTAGAGACACTGATCCCCTGCACAGTTAAAAATCCACATATAACTTTTGACTCCCCCATAATTTAACTACTAATAGCCTAATACTGACCAAAAGCCTTACTAACAACATAAACAGTCTATTAATACATATTTTGTGTGTTGTAGGTATTATATACTATATTCCTACAATAAAGTAAATTAGAGAAAAGAATGTTATTGAGAAAATCATAAGAAAGAGAAAATACATTTACAGTACTATTAGAAAAAATCCACATATAAGCAGACTGTGTAGTTCAAACTTGTGTTGTTAAAGAATCAACTATATATGATTTTCAAAATAAAGTGTTTTATTCTTCCTTCTTGCCTCCTGCAACCTAGGCAACTGATGTTAAAACCTAGGTGATATACTAACACATTTTGCTTTAGAGAATTACACTTTTTATTTGAAAACTAATCCCTAACACCTTTCCTAGGTACCTTGAATTTGTACAAGTTAATATTAAAAATCTCAGGGTACTTTACATGTCCTCTGTTGGATTATGTGAAGGAGTGACGTTATAAATCAGGATTTCTTAAACTATCTAGTCATTTATGTAAGTAGTTAGGTTCTGCAAACATTTATTCATGGAACAATTTTATGATACAATAAAAAATATAAAAAATTAGAGTAAGAAACGTAGACTCAAAAAGTTGCACTCTTGACCAAGATATGTTCATGAGGATCAGATTTCTCTTTATCCCTGAAACAACTAAAAAACAGGGCAAAATATATTAAACAACAGTTTTTAAGACATTGAGCATCAATAATAAAGGACAGTGATGCCAGAGAGGTGCAGAATATACAAAGAGAGCCCTATAACTTCCCTGGCATACTACATGCAAAGTTTCCAGGCTGTAGTGCAGTGAAAAGGAACCCAGGTTAAGACAGCATTAGGAGACACATCTAAGAGTGTGGAATTATGACATATTATCTTCATCTGGAGCTTAAGTATAATTTAAGGAAATATGTATGGGTACCAAATTGACAAGGGGTGGACTTGTGATCGTTAATTTTATGTGTACACTTGACTAAGCCACAGGGTTCCCAGATATTTGATCAGTCATTATTCTAAGTACTCTTGTGAGGGTGTTTCTGGATGAGATTAATATTTAAATTGGTAGGGGCACCTGGGTGGCTTAGTCAGTTAAACATCTGCTTTTAGCTCAGGTCGTGATCCCACTGTACTGGGATCAAGCCCCACATCAGGCTCCCTGTTCAGCGGGGAGTCTGCTGCTTCCTCTCTCTCTGTCCCTCTCCCCTGCTCATGCTCTCTCTCTTTCAAATAAATAAAATCATTTAAAAATATATTTAAATTGGTAAACGGAGTAAAGTAGATTGCCATCCCTAATGTGGGTGGGCCTCGTCAAATCAGTTGAAGGTACAAATAGACCTAAAAGACTGACCCTCCCTCAGCTAAGAACGAATTCCTTCTGACTGACTGCTTTCAAATCTGAACATCAGCTTTTTCCTGCCTTTTGAATCAAACTAAAAAATCAGTTCTTCCTGATTCTTGAGCTTGCGAACCTTTGGATGAAAACTACACCATCAGCTTTCCTGGGTCTTTAGCTTGCTGACTCATCCTGCAGACCTGGGGACTTGTCAGCTTCCATAAGAGTATTAGCCAATCCCTTATAATAAATCTCTTTTGTATTTATATATGGTTATTTATATATATGATTTTATATAATACAAAGCAATATATATACACATATGTATATGCACATATATCCTATTGATACTGTTTCTCTGGAGAGCTCTGACTAATACAGTCTTACTGAAAATATAAAGATTACATTTAAAACCTACATGAAGAATTTCACATTTATTATTAACCTTCATTGAATGATAATCACCTCACATTCTATATCGTGGCAAATTTGTACAAGTACAGTGATCTTTCCACCTGTTTGCTTTCACACTTATAAAAAAATTCCTTTAAATTATGTATCTACTTGTACAGAAAGTTATCTAAAAATTGCAGTTATGAGATTATTTAGTTGTAAAAGATGTTACTGTAAATATTGTGGTTTTTTAAAAAGATTTATTTATTTGAGAGAGAGAGTGCATGTGCATGCATGCGCATGGGGGGAGCGGGAGAGAGAGAATTCAAGCAGACTTCCTGCTGAGTACGGGGCTCAATCCCAGGACCCTGAGATCATGACCTGAGCTGAAATCAAGAGTCAGCTGCTCAACCGACTGAGCCACCCAGGAGTCCCTGTAAATATTGTCTTTTTAGTTAAGTACTTTTAAATCAGTCTTCTATGTGTATCCAACTGAATCTAAATAACATCGCAATTTGATGTCAGTACCATTATTTTTAGAAATATATGTACGTAAGCAGGCTCTTCTTTAACATCTGGAAAATTTACGTCAATCATCTTTGCCTTGAATTCATATTTTCTATTCCACTTCTCACAGAGTTTTGTCCGAATGTTATGTTCATGTTCAAAATATTTATTAATGACCTTATGATAGTTTTTCTGTAACAAAAATTCGTATTTAAATTTAAGTTCATTTTAAACTTCTCTCAAAAGACGTTACATGTTAAACACATTTCTTCGCAATTCAGTAATCTTTACGATTAGTGTTACATGCAGTGTATGAATGGACATGAAAATTTTCACATTTGCTTTATTAAGATATACCAATCAAATGGGATGGGATTTAACATAAGTTCTATTCAAATTTTTTTATTTTTGCAGATGTGAGTTGTTAACACTTAAGTAAAAGGGAAAGAAAGAGTTGTGTTACTATAATGTCCCTCAAAATTTTTAACTTTTTCTGAGTAATAGACCTGTAAAAGATCACAGTGGTCCTAACCTTTTGTTTGTTGGAAGTTTTTGATTAGTGACCCAATTTCTGTGCTGGTTATTGTTCTGTTCAAGTTTTCTATTTCTTCCTGTTTCAGTTTTGGTAGTTTATATGTATCTAGGAATTTATCCATTTCTTCCAGTTTGTCCAATTTGTTGGTATATAGTTTTTCATAATATTCTCTTATAATTAATTGTATTTCTGTGGTATTGGTTGTTATTTCTCCTCTCTCATTTGTGATTTTATTTATTTGGGTCCATTTTCTTTTTGATAAGTCTTGCTAGAGGTTTATCAATTTTTTTTAAATTTTTCAACAAACCAGCACCTGTTTTTACTAATCTGTTCTATTGTTTTTTTTTATTTCTGTATCATTTATTTCTGCTCAGATCTTTATTATTTCCTTTCTTCTGCTGGCTTTCGGCCTCATTTCTTGTTTTTGTTTAACTCCTTTTAGGTGTAAGCTTAGATTGTTTAAGATTTTTCTTGCTTCTTGAGGTAGGCTTGTGTTGCTACATACTTCCCTCTTAGAACTGCTTTTGATGCATTGCAAGGGTTTTGGACCATTGTGTTTTCACTTTCATTGTTTATATATATTTTAATTTCTTCTTTGATTTCCTGGTTGACACATTCATTGTTTAGTAGCATGTCGTTTAACCTTCATGTATTTGTGGTCTTCCCAATTTTTTTCTTGTGGTTGCTTCTAGTTTTATAGCATTCTGGTCAGACAAGGTGCATGGTATGATTTCAGTCTTTTTGTATTTGTTGAGGCCTGATTTGTGATCTAATACGTGATCTATTCTAGAGAGTGTCCCATGTGCACTTGAAGAGAATGTATATGTGATGTTTTAGGATGGAATGTTCTGAATGTATCTGTTAAGTCCATCTGGTCCAGTGTGTCTTTCAAAGCAGCATAGGTCGTTTCATGAAGAATGTTTTCTAGTGTCATCCAGTCTATTCTACCCTATCTTGTGTACTTAATATATTATCAAAGACATTATAATTGCTTCCACAAAAACCCAATGATCTTAAGCATTAGATTTACTTTATGTTGCAGATGTGATGCTACATTTTGAAAGTTATTTTCATTCTTCTATTTATAAGGAGTAGCCCAGAACAGGTTTTTATTTTAAGTTTGCTTTACTTATGTACTTGCCTTTCATATAGCTCTTTTTTGAAAATGTATCTAGTTTTTGAGTTAACAGAACTTTCACTCATCAGTAGTATTTCTTAAATTCATGATTTTTTAAATTTCATATTTCTTTGATTTTTATTTTGTAATAGTAAAACAATTTGATTTAAAAATAATATTCCATTTTCATTTTTCTATTAAGAAAGTACAAAAAGTATTGTTTTTAACATATACATTTAATGTGGTCCACTTAGTTTTCACAAGTTTAGAATAGACTGGATTAAAAAATTATGGCTGTAAAATTGTAATTATTTATATTCTTCATAATACCAGTGGATAGACAAAGTTTTTAGCATCTCTCTGAGAAAAATAAAATATTTGTGTAATTTAAAATGAGATTTTAAGAACTAATATAGATAATAGTTTTTTCTACATATTATTCAGCCAAGATTTCGGTGTTCCCAACTCAGTTAAAGTTATATTAGAGTCATTTGTATTAAACAGCCCAAAAATGAATGACCAAAACCAGGCATTAACAGTGTTTAGAGATACAATATGGGGGGGGGGGGGGAAATGCTATAATTGTTTATTTTTAATTTTATGATGTATGATTGGGGATTCCTGGAACCTATAACCAAGGCAAATATTGCTGGTACAAGAAAAGGGAAAAGACAATCTTATAGACCATAATTATCTTAAAACTGTGTATAACTAAAAGACAAGTAAAGGATAAAAAGCCCCATCAGCTGCCTAAGATATATTATATAACCACCCAGCAATTTATCCATCATCCTTTGAAAACATATTCATGCCTATTGTAGTCAAAGCTCCTTCAGGAAGTCAGCATTAAGATGTAACACTGAAAAATTACACCCCTTAGAAAATCCTATAGAACAATATACATGATGTTGTTAAAGCTTTTAAAAACACATTGGTAAGTATTTTTCAGTTAACTTTTTATCTAAAAGAATGTTCTTGATCATCTCAAATATAGTGATAATATTCTCTCAAAATTTTCTATGGAATGTTTTCTAAAATAGCAAAAATTGTATTTTTATGTTAGAATATTTAAGCGCTTATCAATAGGCTGATATTTTTAGAAATAAAAAATTATATACACAAACACACACAATTTCTTTATAACTTGAAAATGCTTTGTTTTTCTATTACACCTTTTTCATAATTTTAAACTATATATGTTAATATTTACAGAATTAAAGAAAGTAACACAGCAGTAAATTTAAATGTTATTTCATAATATACTAAGGTGAGTTTTAAAAGCTAATTGGAATATTTTTAGTGATGATATACCAGATAGGTAATATTCATGCAGGAAGAGATATCTGATTATCTAGAGCCAAGGGTTAATTCCTGACTTACGGCATTAACTTTTTGAGTTATTTGTTATATACGTTTTTTCACCAAAAATCACATAGTTTTTATGGTGAAACTATTATAGAGAAAATCTTTCATGATTGAAAATGAATTACTTTAAAATAACCCATAAGTCATAGAATAAGTAACTATTTAAAATAAACCATATCATTTTAGATGAATTAATATAGCAACAAGGTATTTAGTAACAAAGTATAAAAATTTAGACTAACATCTTCAGAATTCTCTTTTATAGACTTTATAAGTAAAAATCAAAATATCTAATAATTTGGAAACATTTTTTCTATATCCTAAAATATCAGTCTGTTACCCAAATAATGAACTCATTTATTAAGATCTAATTTATTGTACATTGTATCATTTGCTTTATTTGTTTTTTTTTTGTTATAATTGAGAGAAGATACATTAGTTGATTTAGTATTAGATGAAATAGTATTTGCTAAACAGTGTATAGTTTGAATTACTATTAAAAAGGTTTCCTTTCCTTTCCTTGGGTCAATGTGGTGTCAAGATTGAGTCTATATTTGCCATCTGTTTCTCTCTGTCTCTTTTTTTTGCCATCCATCTTTTACTGATTGATCATGGAACAAGAATTAGAAGTCTGAATCCAGTGAGTGGTTAGTTGTTTGCTCTTAGGACATTATAGATTATAGTACAGGCTGGTCCTTCTGAGTAAATAGAATACAAAAATATTTCAGATCCAACTTTCTTTTCCTTGTTCTGCCAAAAATTGAGAAAACTGTAACAATGAAGTTAAAGAAATACCCCTTGTTTGGCCATATATACTACTGAACATTTTTTTTTATTATGCTTATCTTCAAAGTTGTAGTTTTATAATGATTCAGAACAAAAGTAATATTTTATAAATAATTAAAAATTATTTTCTGGTCCTTCTGTCATTCCACTTCGCAAGTTTTATGCATGCTCAATACCTTATAAATAACACATCTTCCCACACATTTTTACTTTTTCGAGCCTACATAATATGTATTTTTTATTAAAACTACTTTGTTACTGTGTATCTTCTGTTCATAGTTTAAATCAAATATTTGAAGAGCCCTTTAAAGGCAGAACTATAGTGAGACTATGTTCCCTTCGTTTCTTTGTCAACATTTTATTTGTTCAGAAAATTATCAGGCTATCTATATGCTTTTCAGAGCTTACAACTCTGAAGTGCTAGTTGAGCCAGAAATTTGCTGTTTGACCCCAGGGTTTCACTCTTTTTTTCCCCCTAGCTACTTGTGAGAGCTTATTTAAAATTCTGAGTTCTCCACTGGCAGCCACAGTTAGAGCTTCTTTGGCAAACTAAAGAGACTAAGAAAAATCCTGCAAAGGCTCAATACTGCTTCCAGTGACCTACATTTGTAGCCAGCTTTTAAAAGATGGCATGTGCCTTATTTTCCAACAAGAAAATGAAAGATAAGATAAATGTATAAAGGAAAATAAACCCACCACTCTGTCACTAGCTTGTAAGAACCATTTCTGATATAATATTAAAATAAACACAAAGTTAGGGTTGATATTTGTGTATCACCAACATAAGAAAGGAATTTTGCATGCAGAAAGTAGCCTAAGTCATATAGCAAAAATGCCATATTCTGTGATGGGGTATTTATCCTCAGAAGTGAAATATAATTGGGATATGAGCTTAGATTTTAATTTATGTGATGCTGCTTAAGTAGCTGCAGGACCTCCCACAAGTCACTTATTCTTTCACATTAAGATAGAGATCATTCCCTGGCTACCTTATTCTGGAATTCCAAATTAAAAATGAAATATTTGGGATTTTGCTTTCTAAATCTTAAAATAATTACTCTAGGCCTCACATTTACTTTCAAAAATTTTATTTTGAACTAATAAAAAAATGAGTGGTCATGAATGCTTGATGGTTATTGTCATGTTCAAATGTTAAAATCTAAGAACTGTTATATAGCACTTATCATTCTTTGAAAAGAAGACACACAAAGTCAAAATTGGGAATATTAGAAATGGAGTTCATTTGTCCTCTGAATACTTTTTCTGAAACACATTCAGAAGAGAAAGTATTCAATCCTTTTGGAAGGATTAAGTGACTTCAAATCCTGAAAACCAGAGCCATTAAAACTTAAAAAAACACACTTTTTAAAATCAGCTCCCCAAATTAATGAAATTGACTCATTAAATGAAATACTAAAGGATCCCATGAAAGAAGAAAGGTACACACCATCAAAGATCATAGAGTAGATAGATAGTCTTTGAAAATTATGTACAAAAGGATAGCTTTACTGTGTGAAAATCCCAAGGAAGACAAGGCTATCTCTCCATCTAGTGTTGGGGTGATTCTTTCAGTGGCCAGTGTTTGTTTCCTCAAATTTTGTTTTGTTCATCAGAATCTGATGGGCAGTTGCAGAAAGTGGCCTTAATTCACCATAGTCATCTTTTCATATTATATTAGTGAAATCAGAGGTATTTGAAATGCACTTATCAGTTTTGTAAAGTAGTTTTACTACAGTTTGTGTGTGTGTGTGTGTGTCTAAAAGTCTGCTAGATTTCAAAAACAGGGTTGATGGTATTAAACTAAAGACTTAAATTGGGGGATGCCTGGGTGGCTCAGTCAGTTAAAAGTCTGCCTTCAGCTCAGGTCATGATCCCAGGGTCCTGGGATCGAGTCCCGCATCGGGCTCCCTGCTCAGTGGGGAGCCTGCTTCTCCCTCTACCTGCTCATGCTCTCTCTTTCTCTCTCTCAAAGAAATAAAATCTTTAAAAAAAAAAAAAAAAGACAAATTGGAAGTGGAAGATGGATCTGAGACTATGAAGTGAAGCATCTTACCTTTCTATTTCTTGAAACATTATAACAAGATACTATAGAATTTTGAAAAGCCTATATTATGCCTTTACCTGGTTGCTTCTACTTCTCAGTACTCAGTGAGCAGAAAGAGAATTGTTTTTGTTCTATTAACACTAAATGTACAACACAAAATAATTTTCAAGTTTAATAAAAATAAAGTGATACCAGTTTCATTTAGTGCACCAAAATATACTAAGGATTTTTGTGACATCTTCCATAAGCTGCGTTTATTTTGGGAAAATAAAAGAATATGACATCAAACAAATAAAACCAGTCACTTGTGTGCTCCTGAGTTAGGAATAGAACTGATCTGGACCTCTTAAATAAAGATAATGCCTGATTCTTTTACTAACTGAGATGTCTTTGACAATAGATATCCCAAAATTTTAGAATACTTCTTTTCAAACCTTGTAAAAATTCTATGACCTCTCAAGCTCCACATCAGGCTCTGCACTCAGTTTGGAGTCTGTTCGAGAGATTCTCTCTCTCTCCCTCCCCCTCTGCCCCTCTCCCCCCTGCTCATGCTCTCTCTCACAAATAAATAAATTAAATCTTAAAAAATTTTATATTCTCTAACCTCGATTTAATAAATAATTATGCTAAGATCACTGTTACTATCTTAACTTTTATAATTATATTTAGAAATGTTTTAGTTATATCGGGTTTTTAGAAGTTAGTTTATATTCAATTGGGACACTTAAAGGAATTATGTAGAAATCCTTTGCCAATAGAAGAATCCTTCTAGAACTCAAGTAATTATTTCATAACCTGTTTGCTTAGTACGGCTTTTCATATATCTTTTTTTTTTTTTAAGAAGACAAGTTAATATACACCCTTATATAGTAAACATTTACTAAGGGAATTATTGCACATGGTCTTATTAACTAAACCTGTTAAAACCAATGATTTAGTGGAGAATTTAGTCTACTTTTTAAAATATTTCACTGGGACACCCGGGTGGCTCAGTCAATTAAGCGTCTGGCTCTTGATTTCTGCTCAGGTCATGATCTTGAGGTCTTGGGATCAAGCCCTGCATCAGGCTCCATGCTCAGCACAGAGTCTACTTGAGATTCGCCCTCCTTCTCCCTCTGCTCTTCCCCCCAGTTGTGCTCTCTCTCTGTCTCCTTCTAAAATAAATAAAATCTTTAAAAAAAATTAAAATTAAAAATAAAACATTTCACAAAATGTATTTTCATATATTGCAAGGACCACATTGTTCACCATTCATTATTCTTTCTATAACTAGGCATATAGACACAAAGTTATACATATATACATGTATATATCCTGTTCTTCATGCTACCCTTCTCCTTCCCTCTTAGTCAAGAAAATTGAGAGGTCTTTCAGTCTTCTCAATACATTTCTGGTTTACATGTTAAAGAGAAATGTGATAAGGATCTGTGGAAAAGCATTGAGAACACTGCTCTTTCCTAGTGGTTCCATTTTCTGTTTTTTAATTCATGTAATTGATGTAGTTGCCAAAATAAAAGCATCATTTTCGTCAGTAGCTTAATTTGGGAGTTTAATAAAAATAATAATTGAATACCAATGTGAAAGTATTTTTCATCCTTTCTTATAATATTAATAATTTTGCCCCCTTTACATTCAAGAGAAAAATATATTTAAAAAATTGCACCAAGATGTTCCCTGTACTGACTTAGTTTGAAATATGGATGGACATAAGTTAATTCACTAATTACTAATCTTAAAATCCATAAGTTTAAAAACATTTTTTATGTACCATCAGCTGTACCACAGACCTTCTGACTTACTCCATGCAATCTACATTTCTGAATGCTTTTAACAATTAAAGTAACCTCTCCCCTCATATTTTTAAATATTTAAATGTAGGTAATGTGGAGACCATATCTTTAATAGATGGATAGTCAGGCTAGATATTTGGAGTACTTTTGTATTCAAATTATGATAATCAGTCAATAATATCTTTGAATTTGTTTCTCTTCCTAACTTTCAGAAAATAAATGTTCCCCAACTCCCCCCAAATCAACAAAGTAATATACTTACTGACACAATATAATATACTTACTGATACATGGATAATGCTTAAGTAGTATTAATTATACAGTTACCAAAACCCGCAAGGATCAAAAGATTTTATTTTTAAGAAGGATTTCTCATGCTGCATGGATTATGTTGCTACATAATAGCTCAGTAGTACTTCTGCTGAATTGTAAAATAGCTTAGAGAGGAGTATGATGCCCATAGTTGGTGTAATGCATTGGTAATTAAGAGGGTGGGAGGTTAAGCTTCATTAACTGCTGAGGGATTGTATCTTGGGTTTTATTATGCCCTAGAGAACATAAAAAGTGAGAAGGGTCAAACTGTTGGAATCAGATTTTGCTTGTGCATCTGCCAAAACAAAGACCACAAAATAATATAGCGGTAAGCACAGAATGGCATGAATTGAAAAGGGAAGAAATATATTCACAGCATCTTATGGATAAGGATAAATGTTTCTGGTGAAAAAAAAAATACACCTAATTACTGGAGTATATTTTGGTATTGGAAGTTTATAATAATTTGGTTTCATATAGGTTTAAGTAGAACAAGCAGTTGTTTTTGTCCAAAGGTAGTGCCACTTTCCTTTTCATGTTAATTTTCCAAAATGATTCATCTGATTAAGAGAGAGAAATTTTATACTTTTCATTGTATCTTCTGTATAGACCTTATGAAGCCTGCTTTTTATTTTTACTTATTCCTGATCCTTGCTACCAAATATATGGGCACTGTAAGCACCATACTGCATAAAAGAACCCAAAACCTGATATTTTACTTTTAGGAAACAAGGGTATAACAACCATGAAATGTGTTCTGTTGGTGCACTGGGTAAGAAATCAAAAGACTGGGGACTTTCAAAAATACAAGGAAGGACCTTGATCTGTGATCTGTTACAGCTGTAATCATTTAATATTTAAGAGCTTACTACTAGCATTCTCTTGTAAGACAGATTTTATCCAAACATTAATTGTTTTTTGTTTGATTAGATACAGACATCGCAACAAAAATATGGATTATAGCAATCATCATCTCTGATAGGGTCAAGGAGTCACAATGAGCAGGTTAGGTGATGGCACACTTCAAAAAATATAGGGTTTACAAATATAACAACGTACTGAATACAAATTCTTACAGAGCAAATTTCTGAATATTGAAAGACAAAAGTATCAGGGTGCCTGGCTGGCTTAGTCGGTGGAGTATGTGACTCTTGATCTTGGGTCATGAGTTTAAGCCCCATGTTGGGCATGGAGCTTATTAAAAAAAAAAAAAATCAGAATATTTTTTTCTCCCAAAATACCAGTTTTGGTATATCTTTAAGTAATTCGTTTTCACTTGAATCCTGAATAGCAGTATTGAAACCATTTAAGACTGAATTTTCATATAATGGAATTTTTTTGTCAGAGAATTATATAGGACTATCTAACACTGTTGCCTTAGGATTGAGTTCTTTTTTTTTTTTTTTAAGATTATTTATTAGAGAGAGAGAGAGCACACACGAAGGGTGGGGGAGGGCAGAGCCAGAGGGAGAAAGCAGACTCCCCACAGAGCAGGGAGCCAGACATGAAAGGGACTTGATCCCAGGACTTGAGATCATGACCTGAGCCGAAGGCAGACACTTAACCACCTGAGCCACCCAGGCGCCCCTGGATTGAGTTCTTGACTTCACAACACTTAAAAACCATACAACTGACTCTTAATTTGCGTCAGTTTTTTTATTTTCTATTTTTGTTCAGATTTCCAGCCAAAAGAATGATACAAATCAAAGTAACCAAGTGTTCACATAGGTCTAGCTAGGTAGATTACTAGCATAACATTTATTCACACCATGTTGTGTTAACAATTCTTTATTTATTGATGGAATGCTTAAAAACAGAGACACTAAAGGAATTTTGGTCCATTTACTAAAGAAATAGCATATTTTATCAAATCTGAGAAGCCACTGACCACAAGATGCAGCACTATTTTATGTACCACTGACAAAAACACTGCCAAATAAACTAAAACACAATGTTGTCTTTTAATTTAGGATTTTTATTTAATTATTTTTAAGATTTCTTAGGCATTTATATTTTTTAAAATCATACCATACTTGTACAAAAAAAAGATAAGCAAAATATGTAACTTACTTATAAAACTTCACATTCATATTATTACTGTAATGAATTGCTTTCTGATTTATAGTCGTTCACCATCACCGGTTTTTCACAATTCATGTTTTTTCACATACTGTTCTCTGTGTCATCAAGAACACTGATGATGTGGCATTTCTTAAAAGACGCTCCACTCTTGCACCTAGATTTTATTCTAAAACAATGACATACAGGCGTAACTGGGTGGCTCAGTCAGTTAAGCATCTGACTCTCGATTTCAGATCCGGTCATGATCTCAGGGTCATGAAATTGAGCCCCATGTCAGGCTCTGCACTCAGCACAGAGTCTGCTTGAGATTCTCTCCCTTTCCCTCTTCCGCCCGACCCCACGCTCCCTCACACGCATGCTCGCTCGCTCTCTCTCTAAGATAAATAATTCTTGGGAAAAAATAAAACGATGACTGACATCCATTGTGCAAGTATTGTTGCAGATGACTTTATTTCCCCAACAAGTTATCAGTGGAAGTTTTCTGGAAAACCAGAACTCATATTCTTCCTTAACTGAGCCATATATGGATTCTTGGCCAAGATATTGAAGAATTACATATGTCCACTTACACACCAAGAATAACGACCAGTTTCTTATATATGCAGACAATGATAACTTTATATCTACTTGGTAGAATATCAACTGAAAAATGTATCCCGATTTCAGAAATAATAACATGAAAAAAAAAAGAGAATCAATGAAATACAGTAAATATATACCTCAGTTTTGTGGGGTTTTTTTAAGATTTTTATTTATTTATTTAACAGAGAGAGGGAGAGCATAAGTAGGCAGAGCGGCAGACAGAGGGAGAGGGAGAAGCAGGCTCTCCGCCGAGCAGGGAGCTCGATGCAGGGCTCGATCCCAGGACCCTGGGATTATGACCTGAGCCAAAGGCAGCCGCTTAACCGACTGAGCCACCAGGCACTCCTGTACCTCAGTTTTGAACCTGGGTTTTGGTGTGTTTGAATTTCCCACTTCCCAGAAACCCAGTTATCACAAATCTTAATTGTCCTTGTTTACTATAATGATACCAATTTAAAAATAATCCCCATTTTTAATGTGTTGATGTTTTCTTGGGAATATTTCTGTGTCCCAGTGAAGTTGGAACTTAACTTATGCTTCTTAAAATGTATTTCTTAACATACATTTTATTCAGCAGTATCATGCATACACAAGTGTAATCTTGCTCATTTGGGAAATATTCTACCAGGAGAGAAATAATGTTAAGAAAAAAAAGAACATTCTCTCTCCTGTTATTAGGAGATATTAAAGCTGAGCAATCAGGAACTGGACATTTGTTTGATATATGTTTTTCTAGAATTTGAAATTTTTTTTTTTAAGATTTTATTAATTTATTTGACAGAGAGAGAGACAGCCAGAGAGGGAACACAAGCAGGGGGAGTGGGAGAGGGAGAAGCAGGCTTCCCACTGAGCAGGGAGCCCGATGTGGGGCTCGATCCCAGGACCCTGGGATCATGACCTGAGCCAAAGGCACTCGCTTAACAACTGAGCCACCCAGGCGCCCCTAGAGTTTGAAATTTTTTCTTATCTTTTTGAAATACTAACAATAAAATAAGGGGAAGTAATCCAATAATCATGTTCTTCTAAAGAAGTACTTTCGTCCTTTACAAAGTAAATAACCTTATTATACTGCAAGAAAATTAAGGAAATTTTCCTTTATTTTTCAGAATCTATCAGCCCTATTTAGGTAATATTAAAACTGATTAATAGGGGCGCCTGGCAGCTCAGTTGGTTAAACCACTGCCTTGGGCTTGGGTCATGATCCCAGGGTCCTGGGATCAAGTCCCATGTGGGGCTCCCTGCTCAGCGGGGAGCCTGCTTCTTCCTCTGACCCTCCCCCCGCTCGTCCTCTCTCTCTCTCTTTCGCTCACTCTCTCAAATAAATAAAATATTTAAAAATAAATGAATAAAACTGATTAATATAGTTGTTTGCAATTTTAAAAATACATTCTTTCCTCAGGAACTCTTTCACTGCATCTGGGATTGAATACTTATTTTTATCACACATTTGAATTTTAAATTTTCAGAGATATACTTTATTACAAAAAATAATGCGGATGATAGCAAAAAATTTAAGCAATAATAAAGGAATTAAAGTGAAAAGTAAAATTCTCCCCACCCCACCGTCTATAATCTACAGTTCCAGTCTTCCTGTATGAAAAGTCCCCAACATTGATTTGTATTTGATTATTTTTAGTTATTCCAATGGTTACTGTTATAATTGTAAATTACACTCTTTACCTTTCATTTTTTGATCCATCCATTTTAGATTATACTATTAATTCCAGTATATAAGATAAAGTTATCACAACTACCTTTTGCCATCTCTTTTCCTCCCTTCAGCCTGTTAATCTCTAACTTACTTGCACATTATCAATTATTACAACTCAAATTCTGTAACTATAATTGAATCTTTAATACTCTGTTCATAAGTTTATTTTACAAGTTGAAACATAACATTTAAAATTTCAAATTAGATAAATATTTTACTGAACCAGATCATATAATTGGACCCTTTGGAAAGGAAATGCCATCTTATATCACTAAACTGAACTTCTAGAAGAGGAAAGGAATCATTTCTTACATTCCCTCAGTTCCTTAATCTCATGTCACATTTTTAGTTCCTTCCTTTTCTTCATGTTTAGCCCTTCATGTTCTTGTTCTGCTTTTTATTTTTTACCAGCATTTCTTTTTTCCCCCAGTTTTATTAAGATAGAATTGACATATAACATTGTATTACTTTAATGTGTGTACAAAATAATGATTTGATATATGTATATATTACAACATTACTACTATGATAAGTTTAGCTAACATCCACCACATCACCTCACTTATTACAAGTGTTTTTTTCCTTGTGATGAGAATTTTAAGATCTACTCCTTAGCAACTTTCAAATATACAATACAGTATTTTTTTTAAATTTTATTTATTTAAGTAATCTCTGCAACAACATGTGGTTCAAACTCACAACCCCGTGAGCCAGCCAGGTGCCCCAGCAGCACGGTATTGTTAACTCTAGTCCCTATGCTATACATTACATCCTCAGGACTTATTTATCTTATAATTAGAAGTTTGTACCTTTTGGCCACTGTCACCCATTTCCCCACCCTCACTTCTGGCAACTACCAACCTGTTCTCTCTTTTTACGAGTTTGGTTTCTTAGATTCCACATATAAGTGAGATCATACATTATTAAATTTTTTTTTTAAGATCTTATTTATTTATTTGACATAGAAAGAGAGAGACACAGCGAGAGAGGGAACACAAGCAGGGGGAGTGGGAGAGGGAGAAGCAGGCTTCCTGTGGAGCAGGGAGCCCGATGTGGGGCTCAATCCCAGGATGCTGGGACCATGACCCGAGCCGAAGACAGATGCTTAACAACTGAGCCACCCAGGCGCCCCGAGATCATACATTATTTGCCTTTCTCTATCTGACTTACTTCACTTAGCATAATACTCACAAGATTTATCCATGTTGTCACAAATGGCAGGATTTCCCTTCTTTTTTTATTGTCAAATACTATTCCATTGTGTATATATACCACATTTTCATTATTCATCTGTCAGTGGACACTTAGGTTGTTTCCATGTGTTGGCTATTGTAAAGAATGCTGCAGGGAACATGGGGGTGCAGATATGCCTCAAAGATGGTGACTTTCTTTCTTTCTGATATATACTTTCAGAAGTGGAATTGCTGGCTCATATGGTAGTTCCGTTTTAACATTTTGAAGAACCTCCATATTTTCCATTGTAGCTGTACCAATTTACATTTTCACCAGCAGTGCACAGTGGTTCCCTTTTCTCCAAATCCTCACCAACTTTTAGCTCTTGTATTTTTGATGACATCCATTCTACGGATATGTAAAATAAAATTACCTTTTTATTTTCTGGTTGAGAGAAGATAAATAAGTCTTCATTTTATTATTAAGGCATTACCAGTTTTTTATTTTTTATGATTTCTACCTCTTTTTGGATTCCTTTTTTTAATGGCTGAATTACATCCTCAAATACTTTTTTAAAAAAGGTTTGTGGTTGGACACCTGGGTGGCTCAGTCAGTTAAGCGGCTGCCTTCAGCTCAGGTCATGATCCCAGGATCCTGGGATCGAGCCCCACATCTGGCTCCTTGCTCAGCAGGGAGCCTGCTTCTCCCTCTCCTTCTGGCTCGTGCTCTCTCTCACTATCTCTGTCTCTCTCAAATAAACCAATAAAATATTAAAAAAAAAAAAAAAAGGTTTGTGGTTGGTAAGCTTTTGAAATATTATATACTTTCTAAAAAATGACTGTACTTTGTGCTTACACTTAATAGGTAATTCTCCTCAATGGAAATTTCTTTCTTTTTTTTAAAGGTTTTATTTATTTATTTGAGAGAGAGAGAGAGCATGCACTAGTTGGGGGGAGGAGCAGAGGGAGAAGAAGAAGCAGACTCCCTACTGAGCAGGGAGACCGATGCGATGCAGGACTGTATCCCAGGACCCCGGGATCATGACCTGAGCTGAAAGCAGACACTTAACCAACTGAGCCACCCAGGCACCCCCTCAACAGAAATTTCAATAACAGTTTTCCTCATACTTTGAAGACACTGTTCCATTGTTTTCTAAAATCCAGGGTTGCTGTATCTGATGCTAATGTATTTCTTTTTCATTTGTAAGTAGTGTATTAACCCCCCTTTTAAAGCTTTCAGGCTTTTACCCTTACCCATCAAATTATGAAAGGGCATGACAATCTGTTTAATGGGTCTTTTTTCCATTCAACTGGTTTAATTCTTCATATATCTTGCCAGTTTGAAAACCATGTCATCTGCTCCATAAATGTTTAAAAACTTTGATTTTTTTTAAATTAAATTTTGATTAAATAATTCACAGTTAGTATACATTCTCTTTTCTACAAGTTACATCACAAATAAAGTGCAACTCACATGCCCCAAATTCCATTTAACCCCCTTCTTCCACCCTCAGAGGAGTTAACTGCTATTAGGGGTTTGGTGTGAATTCTTCCAAACAAACAATACATACATATATGTATACATAATCAACCATGTTTGTTTTATGCTTATGGTTTTTTTCATTAGCTTTATTGGCATATAGTTTATATATAATAGAATTTACCAATTTTATGTACAATTCAATTAAGTCATAATAAATGTATACAATTGTGTAACCACCACAATCATAACACAGAACATTTCTATGACCCCTCAGAAATGTGCCTGTTTGCAGTCAATCTCTTCTGCCTACCACTTGGCCCCTGGCAACCTCTAATCTGTTTACCATCTCCATAGTTTGCCTTTCCTATAATTTCATATGTATGGGATCATGTGGTATATAGTATTTTGTATCTGGCTTCTTTGATTTAGCATACTTTTCAGATTAACCATGTTTCTATGTGTATCAATAGAATTGATTCCTTTTATTGCTTTTATTAGCCATTCATTAGTTGATGGACATTTGAGTGGTTTCTACTTTTTGACTATTAAATGAAGTTGCTATGAACATCCATCTACACATCTCTGTGTGGACATATGTTGTTATTTCTCTTAGGTAAATACCCAGGAGATGAGTTGCTGGGTCATATTGAAAGTAAATGCTCAATTTTTTAAGAAATTTCCAAACTTTTCTAAAGTTGCTGTGCAATTTTGCATTCCTACCAGGAGTGTATAAGAATTCCAATTGCCTTTTTTCCTTTTTAACATTTGGTGTTGTCATTTTTTAAATTTTAACAATTCTAGTGTGCGTATAATGGTATCTCATTGTGCTTTTAACTTGCATTTTACTAATCACTAATGGTGTTGAGCATCTTTTCATGTGTTTGTTTGCCACCCATGTATCTTTGGATGAAGTGTCTGTTCAATTCTTGTCCATTTTTTATATGATTGTATTCTTACCATTGATTTATAAGTGTTCTTTTTATATTCTGGATACAAATCCTTTATCAAACATATGTTTGGCAAATATTTTTTCCCAGCCTATGGCTTGCCTCTTTCTTAGCAGTGTCTTTTGAAAAGCATTAATTTTTTTACTTTTATGAAGTCCAGTGCCTCAATTTTTTATTTTATATTTCATGCTATATTTTTGTCCTATTTAAGAAATATTTGCAAACTTTTCTTTAAAGGGCTACATAGTAAATGTTTTTGGCTTTGCAGGCCATATGGTCTCTGTTGTAACTACTTGATTCTGCTATTGTAACAATAAAGCAGCCATAAATAGCTCTTAAGCAAATTCCAATAAAACTTTATTTCCAAAAACAGGCCCACAGGCCAGTTTGTTGATCCCTAGAATGCCCCCATATCACTAAGGTTTTTTCCTTTATTGTTTTCTGAGAATTTGTTGTCCTCCTTTCCCTATCAAATTGCCTTGGCATTTATGTAGAAAATCAAATAAACATGTGGGTCTCTTTTACAACTTTTGTTTCTGTTCCATTGACCCATGTGTCTATCTTATATGGACTTCATCATCTGTTTTTATAATGTCTTGAAATCAGGTATTTTTAAGTCCTCCAACTTTCTTCCTTTGCATAGTTGTTATGTCTATTATATAGCTTTTGCATTTCCATATAAATTTTAAATTCAGCTTGGCAGTTTATATGAAAAAGTTGGCTAGAATTGTTCTTTTTCTTCTACAGTTATTTTTCCCTCTGTTTTTGATAGTTTCTGTTGCTATTGTCAAATTCATTGATCATGGTTTGCTCATACCATCTCCTCTCTATATTGTTATGAACTTATTTCCTTTGTTCATTTTATGTTATTTTAAAGAAATTTTTGTTTTTAATGAGTTGGTTTGTAACCACTGCTAAGATAAATTATACTTTCACTTCTATCAAGTGAATTTTATTAGATACCCACATATACAAGTTACCACTTTAAGCAAAGGAAACAGCAGTCCTAAGGACTTGGAGGTAGAAATCCTAGGACTTCCTGAGTAAGCACACATTGTCCACTTTGTAAGACAATAATATGAAATAAAGTTCAAAGGACAGTTTTATCTTCTTTGTGAGCAATTTAAAGAGTTGGCTGAGAGTTCTATGGATAGATTCTGCCAGGAGGCAGGAGAGGAATTAGCTAGTTTGGAATGAATGAGAAAATAGTTGTAGAGAAAGTAAGTAGGTGGAGGAGCTGAGAGAAAGGGAGAAAAAAAAATGAAAGATGATAACCTGATTGAGTATACTTTGAGTTTGACATGCAGTTGAACATTCAAATAGAATTTCCAGAAGGCAGGTAAAACTCTAGGCTCAGAAATTGGGGGAATGACTGAAAAATAGAGATTTGCTAGCCATCATTTCTTTCTCCATCAAACATTTACTGAATGTCTGCTATGTGCCATAAACTATGTTATGGACTGAATGTTTGTGTCTTTCCCCTCAAATTCACGTCCTTCCAGCCTAATAGCCCCAAAGTCTTAGCTCATTCCATCATCAACTGTAAGTCTAAAGTCTCATCTAATTGTCATCTTAATCAGGTATGGATAAGACTTGAGGCATGGTCCATTCTGAGGTAAAATTCCTCTCCAGCTATGAACCTGTGAACCTGTCAAACCAGACAAATTATGGGCTTCTAAGTACAATATAGAATAGGCATAGGAAAGACATTCTCATTCCAAAAGGGAGAAATCAGAAAGAAGGAAGGGGTGATAGATTCTAAGCAAGTCCAAAATCTATCAAGGCAAATTTCCATTAGATCTTAAGGCTCATGAATAAACTTCTTTGGTTCCATAAACTTCTTTGGTTCCAAGCTCTGCCTTCTAGGCCTATTGGGGTGACAGCATCACGCCCCTTCAGCTGGACAGGACACCACGCACATGACTTGGTTGGGCCACAGTCTCGCCCTTTGAAACCAAGATTGAGGCAGCCATACCCCCCCACCCCCACCCCCCAGGCTGGTGGGTCTGCACCTGCGGTAGGAGTGGCAACCAGATCATCTCTCAATCACCTTTGGGATCTTTTCTACCCTTGTTTTTTGCAGGATAGCTCATATTTGAAGCCAAATTGTTCAGTGGTCAAGCCTGTAAAATCCAAGAAGTCCAACTGCCTTCCTTAATTCCATCCTGCTTTGTCTGTAGTTCAAACTGGCAGTGTTTCTGCTGGTATAATATCTCTATTCCTGGCTTCTGCTGAGATGACTGGTTAAGTCCATGAGTCACACCCAGGATCTCTTTATCAAATGGTTGTTCAGCCATACCCTTAAGTGTTCTCTCCAGAACAAGCTTTTTCATTTTTTACAATATAATATAGGCTGAGAATTTTCTGAATCTTCAAGCTCTAGTTCTTTTTGCTTAACAATTCCTTGTTTAATTCATCTCTCTCCTTTTGCATATTACTGTAAGCAGTCAGAAGGAACCAAGTCACACCTTAAAAGCTTTGTTTAGAAATCTTCTCAGCTAGGGAGGGAAAACTGAATGGGAAAGTCATCAGAGAGGGAGAAAAACCACGAGAGACCCTCAACTATAGGAAACAAACTGAGGGTTGCTGGAGGGAAGGGGGATAGTTGGGTGATGGTCATTAAGGAGGGCACGTGATGTGATAAGCACTGGGTGTTACATGCAACTGATGAATCATCGAACACTACATCTGAAACTAATGATGTACTATATGTTGGCTAATTGAATTTAAATTAAAAGAAAAGAAATCTCGGGTGCCTGGGTGGCTCAGTCGTTAAGCGTCTGCCTTCGGCTCAGGTCATGATCCCAGGGTCCTGGGATCGAGTCCCATATCGGGCTTCCCGCTCTGCGGGAAGCCTGCTTCTCCCTCTCCCACTCCCCCTGCTTGTGTTCCTGCTCTCGCTATGTCTCTCTCTGTTAAATAAATAAAATCTTTGGAAAAAAAAAAAAAAGGAAATCTCAGCTACTCAGTTTTATTGCTCATAAGTTGTACCTTCCACAGAATTCTAGAACACAGTTCAGCCAAATTCTTTGCCACTTTATAGCAAGGAGTTCCTGTCCTCTAGTTTCTAATAATGTGTTTCTGATTTCCATTGGAGACTTATTGGAATCTCCCTTAACATCCATATTTCTAGCATGCAAGAACTCTTTCAGCCTCTACCCATTACCCAATTTCAAAGCCACTTCAAAATTTTTAAGTATTTCTTACAACAGAACCCCATTTTTTGTACTAAAATCTGTCTTAGTAAGCTTGGGCTACCATAACAGAACACTATAGACTGGCTTAAACTATTGAAATTATTTTCTTACAGTTCTGGAGGCTGGGAAGTCCAAGATCAAGGTGCTGGCCAATTTAGTTCCTGTGGAGGACTCTTCCTGGCTTGTAGATGACTCTTAATGTGTTTAAGCATCCTCTCCCTAGAGTCCTCCATCCTTCTACTCCAATTGGACTACTTGTTCTCTAGGCAGACCTACACAGTTATTATTCTGGCACTTTCCTTCATCATCCTAACAACTGCTCTGACTTTGCTGGTAGTGGAGTATATCCTCTAGTGACTTGAGAGTGAATGGAGATAGAGGTGTGAGGGGTAGAGATTTTGAACTTTGCATGTCTGAAATTGTCTTAATTTCATTCTCAAATTTAACATTACTTCGGTAAAATATAGAATAGTAGGCTGAACATAACTTCCTCTCTGAAAAGTCCAGATCCTGGAAGCTTTTCAGTATTTTCCTTTTTCCCCTCTTGTTCTGAAGTGTCAGAATTCTATGTTTTAGTGTATGTCTATTTTCATTCATAGTTTGAATACTCAGGATTTTAAATCTATAGCTCCCATTTTTCATTTTGAGAAATTTCTCTTAGATTATTTCTTTGATATTTTCCTCTATTGTCTCTGTTTCTCTAAGAAATCCTTTTGTGGTGTCAACCTCCTGGACTAATTCTCTAAATATTTTCTTTTCTCTCTCATTTTCTATCTTTTTAAGAGATAGTATAGCATAATGGTTAAGAAACTGAGTAATAGGGGCACCTGGGTGGCTCAGTCGGTTAAGCAGCCAGGAATCTTGATTTCAGCTTAGGTCATGATCTCTGTGTCCTGGGATGGAGCCCTGTGTCAGGCTCCGCGCTCAGTGGGGAGTTTGCTTGAGGATTCTCTCTCCCTCTCCCTTTGCCCCTTCCCCCACACTCACGCTCTTTCTCTATCTCTCTCTCTAAAATAAATCAATCTTTTTAAAAAAAAAAAAGAGTGATAGAATAAGACTATCCATTATAAATCCTTGTTCTGCCATTTACTTACTTTGT
Source organism: Mirounga leonina (assembly GCF_011800145.1). Lineage (NCBI taxonomy): Eukaryota > Metazoa > Chordata > Mammalia > Carnivora > Phocidae > Mirounga > Mirounga leonina. The sequence goes on from NW_023270418.1 coordinate 11,179,961, forward strand.
GGCCTTCAACAACTTAACCTTTATGCTCCAATGTCTTCATCTATAAAATGGTCTTAATAATAGTGCTTACTTCTTAAGATTGTTTAAAGATTAAATATGTTAATTGTATAAAGTAATTAGAATAATGCCTGGCAGTTGGAAAACACTTTAAAACGTTAACTATTATGTTTTGTTTTGTTTTTAATTATCGTTGCTGTCATTATTATCATTATTGTTCCTTTATTCTGAGAGATTTGACCAACTTGATCTTCTAGAACTTCTGGTCATTTTTTTTTAATCTTCGATTACATTTTTAGAAGAAACTCAGGTTTTTTTCTGATTGTTTCCTTTTACTGAAGTGTTTTTTTACACACCATCTCATATAATGGATACTACTTTTTATTCTTTTTGAAGTTTTTATTTGTTTCTGGCATTGTTTCTGTTTCCTGCTCATTTGTCTTGGTCTTTGAATTCCATATTAGATGCTTATTTCAAATATCTGATAATTCTTGGCTGTCTTTTAATATTGAAGAATAAGGGACTAGAAGGCTAGTTAGAAGTACTGTGTATTTGGACACATAACTTGTGATCTGATAGGTTTACTGTAAGTTTAGCTAGTGATCTCTCTCTAAAGGCCTTTTCCCTAAATTTTATCAATTTCTCTAGGGAGGGCTCCTTTAACCTCCTGATCTCCTGCCTGTTCTGCTTACGAATGGCTTCTGGCCTTGTCAGAGCCTAGCAGTGGGAGCCAACTATGTGCATGTGTTGGGGGTTTGGGGGTATCTCACTCTTCTGTATGAAAACTTTCAATAAAGTTACCCTGTCTTCAATATGATGTGTCACTCCTGCCCTCTATCGTGTTCCTACTTCCAGTTTGTCTGATTTGACCTATCCATTTGTCTTACACAGTTGGGGAGGAATAGTATCCTGGCTGTTAGTGGAAAATAGGGGATCTGAGGGATCTTTTTAAAGATTTTCACCCAATCCTTCTACTTTGACACAGGTGTGTTGCTCCTTGCTTGCTGAAATTACTGGTCTTTTCTGCAGGTATGCCAGTTGTTAGGATTTGTTAAAGCCAAGTGGTAGAAACTCGTGTTTATATTTATTATCTTATTCTTTATTATTTTCTATGTGTTTTATATATCCCATAGAAAAATAATAATTTGAGATGCAAGGCCTTATGTTATAAACATTTATCATAGCATTCTCAGACTGCAAACAACCTAAAGGTCCAACAATAAGGAAATAATAAACTGAATTTTAATTAAGTCATGTAATTTAATATTATACAGCCATTGAAGATCTTATTTTTGAAATGTGAGAATGCTCACAATATCATGTTAAAAATGTAGAATGTAGGGGTGCCTGGGTGGCGCAGTTGCTTAAGCAGCTGACTCTTGGTTTCTGCTCAGGTTGTGATCTCAGGGTCGTTAAGATCCAGCCCGGGTTCTGGCTTCACGCTCAGCTCAGAGTTTGCTTAAGTTTCTCTCTCCCTCTGCCCCTCCCCGCCAAGTGCTCTCACATTCTCTCTCTCTCAAATACATAAATCTTTTTTTTTAAATGTAGAATACAAATAATATACATTATCATATGCATAACAGGCAATATGCATTTTGTAGAATACATACATATATTTTTTAAAAGACTGGAGGGAAATACTTGAATATGTTCAGTTATTATTCCTAGGTGGTAGGTTAATAGGTAATTGTTTACTTTTTTATATGTTTCTTTATCTTATAATTTTCTTTGTTGAACATTTACCACTTTTAAAATCAATTGCTGTCCAGTAAATATTGATTTTTAAAGTGATAGTTGGGTACCTTTTTTTTTATGGTGAAGAGATGGTTCTTTCTTTAAAGTTTTTATATTAATTCCAGTTAGTTAACATACAGGAGTATGTTAGTTTCAGATGTACAGTATAGTGATTCAACACTTGCATGCATCACCCAGTGCTCATCATAACAAGTGCACTTCTTAATCTCCGTCACCTATTTAACTCATCCCTCTAGGGTACAATTTTTCTAAGTTGAAAGAATATAGTGAAAAAATAGTGTTACAATTTTTTTTGTAGGTGATATAAGATAAAGGACAGTGTCGGAAGGACAGGGAGGCATACAACTTTTTTAGGTACTGAAAAATCTGGTTTTAATTTTAAAGTTAAGTTGTGATGTTTCTTTAAAATCCTAGTTGATATAACTGTAAAGTGTGTCATTGACAGTTACACAGTAAACAGTTTAAATTGTTAGATGAATAAATACATACATTTTCCCATTTTCTAGACCTGCACTAAGTAATAAAATTTTCTGTGATGTCAGAAATGTTCTCTACCTGCACCACCAATAGGGTAGCTATTAGCCACACATGACTACTGAGCAATCTGGCAATTGAGGCACTGAATTTATCATTTTGCTTAATTTTAATTAATAAAAACTTAAATTTAAATAGCCACATGTGGATTGAGGCTATTGTATTGAGTAACATAATTGTAGACCGGTGGTTTTTGTAAATAATTCTATATCTTAATAACTTAACAAGGGCACCTGGGTGGCTTAGTTGGTTGAGTGTCCAACTCTTGATCTCAGCTCAGGTCTTGATCTCATGGTCGTGAGTTCAAGCCCCTCTTTGGGCTTCACACTGGGCATGGAGCCTACTTATAAAAAAATTAAAAATAAAAAGTTTTTTAAAAATGTTAAAAACTGATTAATAAAACTAATTCAGATGTTTTAATTGATATCTAGTATTTTTAACGCAGAAAAGACAATTGAGGAAAAACAATTACACATGTCTAAAATAAATAGATTTTGCAAGGTAGATATAAATTCATTAAATTTAAGGTTTTATAACATTTATTTTTTAAGATTTTATTTATTTATTTGACAGAGAGAGAGACAGTGAGAGAGGAAACACAAGCAGGGGGAGTGGCAGAGGGAGAAGCAGGCTCCCCGCTGAGCAGGGAGCCCGATGCGGGGCTCAATCCCAGGACCCTGGGATCATGACCTGAGCCGAAGGCAGACGCTTAACGACTGACCCACCCAGGCGCCCCTATAACATCTTATTTAAATTTTTGTTTATTTCCTCATTTCAGAAATAAAATCAGTGCTTCTTCACCCTGACGATAAGGCTGTGGAGCAGGAGAAAAGGTTAAGAATATCAGAATCTTCAAACTTTTTTTTTTTTAACATTACAAAGATTTTATCCTTTCTCCCACAAGACAATAAAAAATACTGATGGGGGACATCTGGGTGATACAGTCAGCCAAATGTCTGACTCCTGGTTTCAGCTCAGGTCATGATCTCAGGGTTCTGAGATTGAGCCCCACCTCAGGCTCCGCTATCTGTGTGGAGTCTGCTTGGGATTCTCTCTGTCTGTCTCTCTCTGCCCCTAACCCCCGCATGCTCTGTCTCTAAAATAAATAAATAAATATATATGTGTGTGTGTGTGTGTGTGTATACACATATATATATATATATATTTTGACAGAATTACATTATCTTTGCAAATGTATAAAGGCAGGAAAATAGTTGAGAATCAATCATTTAAAATAATTTATAATTTATAGATTTAATTAAGTTGTAAAATGATGCCCCTCGACCAATATATATTAAGAAGACAGTTTTTATATGTTTGAAATGTTCTAAACAGAATTTTCAATTAGTTCTCTGATGGCAGGGTTGTAGGTATATATTTCCCTACTCTATTTCTAGTTGAAATTTTCCTAAAGATTACTTTAGAATTATTGAATATTGTGTTTGGGGTTAAGATATCAGGGTACTAAATTTGTATCATAGACTCTCATACATTACCAAACAAAAAGTAATTTAAAATATTCCAAAAATTCAGTTTTACCGAACAGAACAAGAGTCAGAGTCCAACCCAATGCCATAAATTTATAAAGTCCATGTCCAAATAAAAGTCACCATTCAATGTTCTTCATCCTCACACCTAGAAACCAAAGAATTATCGTAATCTTAAAAAGATAATTAGGGCTAATGGTCTCAAACTAAAGCAAATGTTTCAGAAACAACACTGAATTGGGTATATAATCTAAAACCTAATAATATATCATTCCTTAAACAAGAATAAAATACTCACTGAATCAACTGATGCGAACACAGGAAGTTGGCATTTCATGAAATCTCATAAGAAAATAAAGAGTCCAAGTCTTCTAATGAAGATTGCATTTAATTTTGCCTAAGCTCTCCTAACATGAAGGTACAGAAAAATAGGTGAATATCAAAATACTCAGCTCTCAAACTTTAGCTAGAGGGAAAAACTCAGTCTGGAAGAAAACATAATCCAAGAACAGAAGGAAATTCCTTCATAAAAGATTTATAGAAGAGTTTAATAAGAACATGAGTTCAAAACAAAAAAAGAGAACAAGAGTTCAATAAAATATCACAAAAATGAGATTTAAGAAAACATGAGTAGATAAAAAGGATAATTGCAGAATTAAAAATACGAATTGACTTAAATAGTATTACCCAGTATTAAAAAGACTTGCAATAGTCACAGTGCAGTTAGAGAAATGAGGTTAAAACAGTAAGTGAGAATATAATTACAGTGTGGAAAATATTTAATAAAATTAAATTTAAGTAGCTAGTAGCTAGTGTATTGAACAGGACAGGTATAGAACATTTCCAACATCACTGAAATTTCTGTTAGTCAGGGCTGGTCTAGAAAACAGGAAAACATTTATTCATCTAATGTTTAAATTGTTCACTGTATGACGTTTTACAACTGTCAATGATACACATGATATTTATATCAATAAGGATATATTCTAGTTCAGTGTAGAACAGAAAAATAATTTTAAACCTCAGACACAAAAAATTTTATTAGAAATTGAGATCTTCCGCTTAAAAGGGACATTCAGTGTTACAGGGGAGAAATAATACAAAGCAATAGATATAGATATAACCCATTTAAGTTATTAAACTGCAAAGATGAAGAATTATTCACTCATTTGGGCAGAAAAAAAGCAGATCACCTACATGAGTGGAAGGCTTCAGACTTCACAGCATCATTCCCTGTCCAAAGACAGTACAACAGCAACGTCTACCAACTTCTAAGCTAATAAAAATATTATGAAATATATACAACCAATGTATTGGTTGAATAAAAAAGTATTTGAAAATATGATCCATGTATTTACTTCCTCACAGAGAGCTTCATTGACTACCTTATGTAAAGTGAACATTTCCCATTACTCTGTATTCCTTTCCTCTTTTTTTTTTTCAAGTTTATATCACTACCCTTCTAGAATATACCTCCGTAAAAGCAGAGACTTGGTTTATTTTGCTCACTGCTTCATCCCTGGTACCTTCTTGGCACTGTTAAATGAGCGCAGGTATCAATTTTTTAGAAACTCAAGAATGGCGCAACTGTGGTAAAATCACCCATGGTGAATCCATTTCAACAAAACCCTAAAACTAAATAACTCTGTGTGGTGCAGACAAGAATGCAATTCTATAAACCTTGACAATGTAAAAATAATAGGGGAAAAAACTAAACCTGGGGCTGGGAGAAAGTGCTACATGCTAATTTCCTCATTTTTTATAGGAGAGAAGGAAAGAGAAACTGATTTCATTGAAAACTGAAACCCATAAAAAGGAGCATAGTGACTCCAACATCTTAATATGCTTCATAATCACATTTCTAATTTTAGAAGAGAATGTGTCAGGAAATAATATCTCTCAAAGTAAAGAATCATTGATCAGTTCAACAATTCTTTCAATTTTACTTCATTTTTGTTTTATAAAGTAAAATGTTAATTTTTCAAGTATTAATAGTATTTTAATATCTACTATTTTTAATCGAAGTATTTTGTCAGCATATCCATGTATATACACAAGTTTATGCTGGGAATGTTGTTTAATTATTGTAGGGAAGTTTGATTTTGTAATTTTTAAAAATTTTATACCTTTGTCATAGCTATATATTTTTAAATTATTTCTATTGCTATGTCTTGAAGCTTATTAATCTTTTTTTCCTGCAATGTCTAATCTGCTGTTCCTTCTATCCAGTGTGTTTTTAAAATCTCAGATGTTGAAGTGTTCATCTCTAGAGGTTCATTGGGTCTTCTAAAAATATGTCTTTCCTATCTCTATATGGTCAATCTTTATTGAACACATGGACTATAATTATAATTGATTTTTGTCTTAGTCTAACTATATTTGTATCATTGCTGCATCTCCTTATTATAGGTCATATTTTCCTGTTCTTTTTCATGCCTGGTATTTTTTTTTTATTGGCTCCAGATATTGTGAATTTTAACATGTGGAGTGCTGGATATTTTACATTCCTGCAAACATTCTTGAGTTCATTTCTGGGATTCAATAAAGTTACTTGGAAACCGTTTGATCACTATGAGGCTTACTTTTAAGCTTTGTCAGGTGGAATCAGAGCAGATTTTTTTCTGGGGCTGATTTTGCCTCACTACTTAATGCTCCATGAATTACAAGGTTTCTCCACTCTGGTTGATGAGACCATGGACTTTTTCTGGTTCTTTGTAAGCTGTAGAAATTGTTCACCTTGCTCCTTTTGAGTGGTTCTCTCACCAGTTTTGGGTAGTTTCCTTATGTCCATGTGCTGCTCAGTACTCAAGAGATGCCTCTACAGGAACACCTGGGTGGCTCAGTTGGTTGAGTGTCTGCCTTCGGCTCAGGTCATGTTCCCAGGGTCCTGGGATCGAGTCCCATATCGTCTCCTTGCTCAGCAGGGAGCCTGCTTCTCCCTTTGCCTGCTGCTCCCCCTGCTTGTGCTCTCTCTCTGACAAATAAATAAATAAAATCTTAAAAAAAAAAAATTGCCTCTACAGATCTCTGGAGCTCTTTCACTGAGCTCCTCTCTTCCCCTGTATTTTGCCACATGGCCTCCTTGAACTGCTAGCTTGTCTCTTCAACTCAAGAAGACTGTTGGATTCCTGTTTTCTGCATTCTGCACTGGATATTTCCTTTTTTTTTTTTAATTCAAGTATAATTAACATGCAATGTTTTATTAGTTTTAGGTGTACAATATAATGATTCAATACATTGCCTACTATTGTCAACTCAAAATATATGCCTCTGAGTATTAAGTTAAGGCAGTTATTTGACTAAATTCCTATAATCAAATGTTTATTAAGTGCTTAACATGCAGCAAACACCATTCTTTGCATTTCACATTTTTTACTCATTTATTCCTTACAGAAACCCAATGAAATGAATGCTGTTATCTCTGTATTTCAGATGATGAGTAGAGACAGAGAGGTCCCATATGTGGTCAAGGTAACCACAGACACAGCTATTAGTGTGTAAAGTCAAGATTTGGACCTAAACAATCTGGTTGTAGAATTCAAACTCATAACCACTATACTGTATTGTACCATATGCCTCACAAATATTTATTTCCATTGGAAACATAAGTTATTTTATATTTTGTAAGATACTAATGCTTTGCTGGGAATGATGGGTTCAGAGTTTAAATGATATAACTAGTTTCTGATACCAACATAAATTAAAGTGTGGTTCTGTTTGGAGGCCTTTTAGTAGATAACTAAAATATATGATGGTTAATGTATTTTCCAGCTGACATGGTTCTAAGCATAAATAAATTTGATTTTGCAAAGTAAAACTTGCAGTTTAGACTAATTTATGTCATAGCACAAGATTATGTTTACTAATCCAGCACCCCATATTATCTTTATGATTTTTGCTAATATAAAAGACAGTAATTCTCCAAGAAACTTAAGTACTTTTTCTTTGCATTCTTTCTGTAGTTCCTCTACACACACACACACACACACACACACACACACACATATTTTCCATGTGTTTTTTATAGCTACTCCCTGGGTCAGCTTCCAGAAAAGAAAAGATAAAATTGGACTTCAGTGTTTCTTTACTTAATGAGATTTTAAATTCTATTTCCGTTGTTAAAAGAAGAGACATAGGCTTGCAGGTACAAAACTAACATTTGATAAGGGCAAAATAAATGTCTTGTTGTTACTTCACTGATTATTTAGGTGAATGAGTTTTTTGAATTCTAGTATCACAAACCAGTAAACAGATTGCACACATGCCTTATTTTTACCTTGCAGCAGACATAACAGTAATTACATTTAATACATAAATGCTAATTCCAGACTTTGCTAAAGTGTGTGTATATTTATATAGAGAGAGATCATAACTCTTGTTGCAATAACATTTGGTTTTTGATAGTATAAAAATTTGAATATTTTCTTTAAATTATAGTTCATTGCTAAAAAAACTTCACACTATTATATATACCATTTTCCTCTGTTTTAGAAATAGCCATATTGTCATGACTGAATGCTTCGATCAGTTTTGAGGAATCAAGGTCTTGGAAAGTTCTAATATTGCTAATGTAATGATTTAAGAAAATTGTCGCATTTTTTAATCACAGATGTTCAATAATGTGTCATTCTGTTTTCTTAGGAACTTCCTGCACCATTACTTGATGATAATTATAAAAAAGACTTTGATGAAGATGTATGTAATCCTCAAACACCAGACTCTAACATTAAGATGAAAATAGCTTGGCGTTACCAGTTACTACCCAAGATAGAGGCAAGTCTACATATAAATTATTTCTAAAATTTGCAAATGTATTTGTTTTCATTTTATAGAATCTTTTATGGTATACCTGTTACTTTTAAAATGCACTACAATATGTATTTTCTTATTGAAATAACTTGATATTTTATTTGTATTTTATCAAGATGACATTTTTTTTTTTTTAAGATTTTATTTATTTATTTGAGAGAGAGAGACACAGCGAGAGAGGGAACACAAGCAGGGGGAGTGGGAGAGGGAGAGGCAGGCTCCCCGCAGAGCAGGGAGCCGATGTGGGACTCGATCCCAGGACCCTGGGATCATGACCTGAGCCGAAAGCAGTCGCTCAACCGACTGAGCCACCCAGGCGCCCAAGATGACATTTCTTAAAAAATAAAATTATGGCAAATTTTTTAATTACCAAAATAGATTTCACTTCTTCCATAATTTCCATATAGAATCTTTTATTCTAAGGTTGCAAGCCAGAAAAAGTGAACTCATTAAGCTATTTCCAGCTTGGTTACCTATAAATAATCAGCCTAAGTGGTAGTTCTTTGGAATTACTGTTTTTATTCCTATACATTTGCTATCATTATATTTTCAAACTCAGCTATCTGATAACCTCATCTGTCCAGGATATACTAAGAGACAAGAAGTGAAGGGAAAATTTCTGAGAAAACAAATGTCAGTAAATCTGCCCACTAAAGCTTATGAACTTTGCTCCTGGAGAAGGCTCTGTTCATTTATTAGCTCCTTTATTTGATTGTTTACTTATTCATTTTTCAGAACACTTTAATGACTACCAGACATCATATTGGTAGAAAAGAGAGAAATTCTAATCTGAATAAGACACAATACCCATAGCCTACCCTTCCGTCTTCTACAGTGACATCACTGTTACCTTCCCCAAGGACAGATATGTTTGTAACACTCCTTAACTGTAAATGCCTAATTTGGTATATTGTTTCCACTACCTCCTCCTAAATGCATGGCCGACTGACAATCATAGAACCCTTCTGCCAAGCCTAGACAACGCCTTAGAATTCTCTGCAATATTCTGGGAGGTTACTACCAGCTAATATGTGAGAGTTAGTATGTGAGATGAAACCTATTTGTAATTATAAGCCTGCAGTATGAAATACAAACTTCTTGAGATTGTATATAAGATCTATACAACCTAATCCAAGTCTACTTTTTAATCTCCTCCTGTGTGAGTATGAAATACTATATCCACCCATCCTATGAGAGTTGCTCCTTGTAAATTGCTTATATTTCTGCTGGTAATGCTTTTCACTTTCTTATTCACCAGTTCAGCCTTCTCCAAGTGCAAATATTACTACTCTGACAGCTTTTCATACATAATTATCTAGTTTCTTATTTTTGTGTCCCTAGCACTTCATGTATTTTAAAGTACTTCTAACATTATTTTATAGGTAATTGTTGCTATAACTCTTTTCTTCATCAGACAGAATTCTCTGAGGGCAGAGAGCCTGTTTTATTTTCTCTCATATCTCCAACGTCTATATAAATGCCCAATAATAAATATTTGGTGTGTGATAAATGTATTTATACACTTATACAATCTGCAAATACTGAGTGTCACCTGTTTATTAAGTATAAACTGTGGTATAATAGGTACATATTAAGCAGTGATAAATTGTTCTAATTTAGATGGGAAAGCTATTTGAATAATAAGATTTTTAAGCATGATTTAAATGACTGTGAACAAACTACAGACTGAAGCAAGGATATTTGCTACTGATAGAATAAGGAATAAAATTTCCTTATATACAAAGAACTTATAAAATGAATAAGGAATGGTCTACCAATCCAATTTTTAAAATGGGTGGAAATATGTAAAGGAAATTTAGATGGCCCTTAAACATACAAACACACATGCCCAATTTCAGTTACAATAAGAGAAATGCAAATTAAAACTACACTGACAGGGGCGCCTGGGTGGTTCAATCGGTTAAGCGTCTGTCTTCAGCTCAGATCATGGTCTCAGGGTCCTGGGATCGAGCCCCACATTGGGCTCCCTGCTGAGCAGGGAGCTTCTCCCTCTTCCACTCCCCCTGCTTGTGTCTCCCTCTCTCTCTGTCAAATAAATAAATAAAATATTTTTTTTTTTAAATGCACTGACCTGCCAGTTTTCTCTTACAGGTTGTCAATAACCTAAAATGTCTGGTGAGACACTAAATTAGCAAGGGTGTGGGGAAACTAGTACTTTCATACTTTGCTGGTGGAAATGTAAATACGTACAATTTCTGCAGAGGGTGTTTTGGTAGTATCCTTCAGAATTACAATAAACACATACCCTTTGATCCTTTTGGGGATTTACGTCATGAATATATTTAATCATATGTAAAATGAATATATGATCTATTTATATAGCATATTTTTAAGAACAAAAGATTAGAAATAAAGTGAATGTCCATCAGGAAGCACTTGGTTAAGTAAATTACAGTATATGTGTACAGTAGAATATCATTACATGTGTATTAAAAAATAGAGGGAAGCTCTGTGTAGTCAGTTGTTGCAGGCATAGCCTAGCTTGGATGTGATTGAGAACTGGGTATGAGGCCAGAATAAATGGAGTTATTCTGCTTAGGAAAATGTGAGTAGAGTGATAGAGATTAAAGCAGACAAGGAATGTCGGACTAGTACTTGAGAACCCTAATGGCAAAGAACTTCATTCATGTCTTTGAGCTGGCAGTTTCATTTAAATTCCTGACTTAATGGTGATTCTTTGGTAAAGAGTGACTATATTCTAATTTTTCTACTGGTATGTTCTGAAAGAGTCAATAATGAACAGAAGTTCTAAGTTAAATTTAGCTTTCTCGTAGAGACAATATGCCAGTCTAGTTGTAGGTTATATAAATCACTTGCATCTTGCATTTACTTTATTTTCACTCTAATCTCAGCTATGTTTTAGTTTTCTCACTGGTCACTAACATTCTTCAGGTGAAATTGTCAATGAAGATTCAAATAACAAACTTTAAGCCTTTTATTTTTTACTGCTTGTTACAAAATCTATTTAAAGTTGGGGCAAACTTTGTTTCTTATATTTATCTTATATATATATATCTTTGTTTCTTATATTGTTTCTTTATATATTATAATTCCGAGTGCTATTCCTGGCCCCTTTACATATAAGTGAATAGTCCTTATTCCACTCTTCTTTCTAGAGTGTGGTGTGCCTGCAGTTGTTTTGATTTTCTCTATGGAAGTAAGTTTCTCAGTGGCCACATATTAACACATAAACCCCATACTCTTCTTACAATGATCTTTCCCAGATGACTTACTCTCCCATTTTCTTGAGTTCTCCGCTAAAATATCACTTAATCGGGAATGTATTCTTTTCTCACTCTCTACAAAAAAATAAAACCACTCTGTCCCTCTCATCTCCTTTCACTGTCTTATTTTTCTTCAGGGCACTTATCGTCACCTACCAGATATCATCTGTCTCCTCCTACTAGGCTGCAAGCTCAATGAAAGAAAGGGATTTTGAATATCTTGTTTTACTGGCATATAGTGGCTGCTCAATAGTTATTTGTTGAATATATGAGTGAATGAATTATATAGTATGTGAATTAAATGCAAAACTGAGTTAAGTTGCATTAATTAATACAAATAAAATAATAGCTTATTTTGAATTTACCGTCAGTGGTCAAATTTAAGTTTATTAGTATTTATAAGTGAGCTCTGTCAAGTTTACAAAATAGAATCTTCTGACTTCTTTGCTTTTCTTTGAAATGTCACCAGCATGTATATTTGCGTGTCACAGAAATTTATATATGAGGATTTGTCAAGACTGATAGACTTCAGCTATCATCTACTTTATAAATCCAGATTTTACTTTGCCATTATTAGTTTAAAAACAACAAAACCCTGGGTTTTCTGTGTTCTACCTGGGACAAAATATGGTTAAAACTGTTATGAGTAAAGATTAAACAAGTAGTCCAAAACTAGCTATGTCATTTATCAGAAATACCTTTTACTATAAGTTGCCACCAGTTCCCAAGAGTGTAGTCACATTCCCACTTAGGGAATGCAAACAAGGATAGGAATACGCACACCTAAGTCAGTAAGAGTAGTTCAGTAAAGTACAATGCAGTGCTGCTTCTAGTTAGAGAGGTGTGTTGTTTTACAAAGGCCCCCTTCCCTTGGCCTGTGATTTTGATTTTCTCTCTTAGGTGGGTCTGCTCTTTTTTTCCCTATCCAATCATCAAATCCTATTCCCTTTTCACCCCAACAATTGGTAGCTTACAACATATTCTGAGACCTGATTTCTTCAATATTGTGTATAGTTCTATTACCAAAGCCTACAATGGCTCCAGCACTTCATGGTAGTGTATTAGAACTTTATTATATTAAATCCTCATTACACTTTGGCTTTCTGTCTTAGTGGTTCAGCCACAGTAGTCCTTCTGATTGATGTGTGCATATTGCAGGTGACAACAAATACCATTTTTCGAATGAGGTAGTGTAATTACAAAGGATAGTGATAGATCTTCTGATTCTCTAGTGAATCATGATACAATAATAATTAATACCATTTATGTAGTGCTTTACAATTACAGAGTATTCATTGCCAGTATTGCATTAGATTTTCACAACAGCCTAACAAAGTAGTTATTATTGGTGGTTAAACTGAGGCTCAAAGTGGTTAGTTAACCATTTGGGTTTTTGCTTCTGTTATGCCGTACTGAGAAACAAGAAATGATAACAATAATAAGAAAATGTCTTATTTAGACTGTTTATTTGTGGTGCAGCTTTTGTCTGAAAGTTTTGTTTCTTTCTAACATACTGAAGGTAGAGATGGTATTGTTTTATTGTTCTGTGCTCTTTCTGGCCTCCAATCAGAATTAATTTTTCCTTATCATAGTAAATTTTAACTGAACCATTCCATTATTCTCTGTTCCACAGTTGACAAAGGTAAAGGTTAGTCTGTGACTGTGAAACAGAAGTTTTTTAATGTAAAACTAAAGCAACATGTTCTTATCAAACTAAAACCGACTAGTTATTGATGATATTTTGATTTTTTTAATGTGTCTTTTGTGGAATTGACAGTTTTTTCATAGAGTATTATCAGACTTAAAGCATTTAGTTATCTTTTTTCAGAGGAAATATTTGAAGTCTTTGTTTTATAATTCTAAGCCTCAAAAGATTTCACAGGATTTTTAAAAATCTGATTATATTTTAATGCTTTGTGTTTGGGGTAGAAAAAAAACCTTACAAAATTGTTTTTCCTGTAAGGGTATATTTATTTTTCCATTTTCATTTTTATTGAAGGATTAAGCTTTTCAACATTAATAAAATTTGTATTGTCTACCTGGTGAAGATTTTAGTTGCCATATTTAATCTTAATTTCTAAAAAAAATTAATAACTTAATTGTAATAAGAAAAGCTTCCAAATTTATTCTTACATTTTAATGAATTATTTGTGTTCTATATGTAAACTGTCACAGCATGAAATCAATTTTCTGCCTTGATTCATCCCAAATCTGAGATTTCTATCACATTAATATTATAATTAGAAACATTAATAGAGACGGCAACTTAAAAAGCATACTTTGCTTCTTGGCAATTTAGCATATTTCTCTGAGTGCTCAAGACTTCAAGAACCTTCAGTGCACTAATAAATTTATTAACTCAAACTTAAAAGAAGCGAAAAGTCTCTCTTTCTTTCTCTCTCCCCATGGCCAGTCTGCTAAAATAGATTATTCATGCTTATTTGATTCAGGTAGGCTTTTGCAAGCTTCCCTACTAGGCCTGGGAATGTGGTACATTGAGGCCTTTTCAGAGGCTTCTGACATAGACCAAGCTTTTATTGCATGGTGTTTTATTATTACCAAATCCTAGTCTCCACCCAGTTTGTAGGCACTCTGCTTATTCTTTTGAATCAGGAAAGGTTATCACCTACCTTAATCCATGGAGCAGTGTGGATTAAGGACACCAGTGTGCCCCAGGATTCTCAAAGAGGATCCTGGAAACTTCTTGTTTCTTCTTTTTTGCTTGTCTTTACTAAATTCTATTGGGCCTTAGGAGGATTTGCATCTGAAATGGGCAACCTGGTGTTTTTCTCAATGAAGACATCAGATCAAAGTTCAGTTAGTCAAGGCCTTTCTAAAACATTAAGGGGGCTTGGACTTACACAATAAAAAGATGAGCTCTAGCAGAGATTGCAGTAAAAACATTCTGAACTATAATCCGGATAAAGAATAGATTATAGGCCAAAGAACAGACCTTGTTTAAATTGCTTTATACTAATAACTTTACATTTAAAAAACTTTACCCTATTTTTAAGAAACGTACTTTAATGTCTCATAATTTATTTGTTAATACTGCCATGGTAAATAGATAAATCATCCTTTAGGAACCATACTTGTATGTATATTGTATTGAATACATTAGGTTGAGCTGATTGATAGGTCTCTTTCGTTAATGAAAATAAACTGTATCTTATGGAGGGGTGAACAGTCATTTTACTTAGAAAATAAATGCCAAACCCACAGACTCTGAATTTGAGAATAATGTTTCTATTAGACTTAAATTTTTTTATTCAATGTTACTGTATAATTTTATGTTGATAGGCATCCAGTTTAAGAATATTAATCCTTTAAGTCTTAAAATGCAAATATCTAGTGCCAAGGAAATCTCGGTTTATCTAAATTACAAAGTTGTCAGTTACTTAGTAAAATAAAGAACTCACTCCATAAAGTTCTTCAGTTTCTGCAGATTATCTGCAGATTATCTGTTTTGTTGAATGTTCTGAAATTTGTTGTGTAGTATTCAGGACAGTGAAAATTATGTAAATTTAGATTAGAAAGTATTAGAAACTATTACCAGGTGGAATCTGTCAGTAGTTCAACTTTGGACAGAGGTGAATATATATTTCTAGTATGTTGAATCAGCACAGAGTCTATTCAAAGCAATATAATGAGAATGTTCTATTACTAGGCCTTTACTATCCTGTGTAAGTAAATTCAGCATCAGTAGTTTAACTAGAGTTTCTTATGAGAAAGATAATTTGCTGGAGAAATTGGTAATAGCACAAAAGAGGAAGTATCAATGAACTAATGATTATGTCAGGTTTCTGATTTATCTAATGTAGTTTGTATACATTCTCCCTTTTTAGCACATGCCTTGTTCCCAACAGGAGTACCCCAATACATTTTATACTATAAGTTTAATTTTAAATTTGTAAGAAATTTTGTATATATACACACTGTCTTGTGAGAATTTAATTTTTAAATGATGCTCAGTTTAATATATTTAAATAGCTAGTTTCTTTTGGGCCCCTCACCAATGATTTCATTGGCTTAAGTTTTCATTAGTTCTTAGCAATTCCATATTTAATTTGTCATTTAAACCTGGAACCTTTAAAAAATACTTAAGACACAAATATTAAATTTTTTTAACTTAGGAAGGTATACAGTAAAAAAAGCAAAGAGGTGTTTGAATTCTTATCAAATTTAGGGAACCACTAGCAGCCAAGAAACATGAGAGAGGAAAAGGTTGATTTCTAAGTTATCATTTAAAATAATAAAAGTTGTTGTATGCTTCTTTGAAATTTAATAAGTCCATGTATATAAGCTCTTCCTGTCAGCATTAAAATGCACAAATATATTAGTATTTTGCTGAATGTAGTTCAAATACACTGTAGTTTTAAAAAAAACAGTAATTTTTTAACAACCAATATGGCTTTTCTTAACAGTCTGGACCAGTATCTTCTTCAAGATTTGGTCACTATTATGATGCATCAAAAAGGATGCCACAAGAACTAATTGAGGCTTCAAAATGGCATGGATTTTTTTTTCCAGAAAAATTATCTTCAACTCTTAATATAGAACCATGGTAAGTTAATGAATTAATTCTGATTTCACAGGTTAACAGAATGCATTTCACAGGTTAACAGAATGCATTTTTACCGCATTCTTTGAAAGAATGCATAACCAAAGGTACATATCCTAATAATCAATGTTTTCTATATAATATGTAACCTTAATTGTGCATATGTTTCATATTATTTCTTTATATGTGGTTTTCTTTTTCCAGTCCTATAACTGTTGGATGTGCTGTTATTCTTAATTTGCGGTTTGAAAAGTCTGGATACCAAAAATATAATCCCTGCTGTTTTTATTTTCAAGAAAATGTGGAATAGTTTTTAAATCAGGGTCTTTTAGCCCTAAATGCAGATAGATATCTAAATACTACTTACTGATAATAATAGCAGTAAAAATGGTATAAAGTACTGCTGTTTTTCAATAAGTGTTATTTCAGAAATAAACAGAAAGTGTATGTTTTCCAATATTTTATTTATTAAGGCTTTCTATTTCTAGTTATTCTGTAAATACAGCAATCTGTATTTTTTTAGGTTGCCTTAAAAGAATTTAGGGTTTTTTTTTTGAGTTTACAATGAAAAGTTTTAAATATTAAACCAACACATGCTTATAGTGCTACTAACTTCATTAAGGTAAAACTCTGTAAATTACAGTACTTGACATTGAATAATTTATAAAGTGTTCAGAATATGTAATTTCAATTCTTACTGCAGTTGAATCAAGGAAAGTAATCCATGAAATAGGTTGTTGCCTCTCTTTTCTTTCATGTTTGTAAAACCATTATTTTCAGTGAGATGAGTTATTACGTGGAGATTTAATATAGGAAGTTGTGAACTGAAATGACTTACAAATCTAGAGTCTCTTTCCAGGAATATTACTTGAGAATTTAGTGAAGACTATCCTATTTATTGTTATTAAATCTCTTTCAAAAAATAAAAAATCTTCACTTCATTATGGTTTCTCCATTCTGTGGCTTGAGACTTACCAAAAGTGGTGCTTTGATGTCTTAGTGTTAATAGCAACCATTAATGAATGCCTTCTGTGTGTGTCGGTCACTCCACTATGTATTACATTTGTTACCTAGTGCAATCCTTGTATGAACCTTAACAAAGTATGTATTCCCACTTTCCAGGAGAAGATACTGAAATTCACAGAAGTTATTTATTTGAGGCTCAACTATTAAGTGATAGAACCAGGATTAACCTAAACCAGATCCCTTTCTTTTTGCTTTACTGCTTCAAGACACATTGCTGTCCTTTGCCTTTACCTTCCTATGTTATGAAGGAAAGAGCACTGATAAAGAAATAAAGAAATCTGAGTTCTGACTGAGTCCATCCGACTGTTAACCTTGGGAAATTCCCTTAAATTCAGTGAAAATAAATATCCTTCAGTGAAAAATTGGGCTAGGGGGATACCATTTGTCCTACCTACATCACTAATATTTTGTGAAGTTTGAATGATTATATTGATTATACTATAATCAATATATCAATAGTATTAATTTTTGCCATTCACTAAACCAGACATACATATACTTTTATGGCTTGGGAAATGACTTCTCCTTGATTTCTCAAGTAGTAAATGGTGGAACCCAAATTCAAAGTCAGTTCTTTCTGACTCAAAATTCTGTGTTCGCTATAATGCTATATTGCCTCCATTCATGGAGTACTTAAGGAAATAAAAAAAATGTAAAATGTCCATTAAGTATAATGTAAGTAAACAAAAAATGTGGTGTTACTTTTGTAATTAATAAAATATTTTAAGAATAAAACATATTTAGGGGCACCCGGGTGGCTCAGTTGGTTAAGCATCTGCCTTTGGCTCAGGTTGTGGTCCCGGGGTCTTGGGATCGAGCCCCACATTGGGCTCCTTGCTCAGTGGGGAGCCTGCTTCTCCCTCTCCCTTTGCCTGCCACTCTGCCTACTTGTGCTCTCTCTCTCTGCCAAATAAATAAACAAAATCTTTAAAAAAAAATAATGTTTAAAAAAAACGAATAAAACTTTTTTAAGCCCCAAAGTACAAGGGTTTTGTTCGTTCATTCAGCAACTAAAAGAAGGAGGGAATTAACATTTGTTAAGAATACCTGTTCCATGTCAGGCACCGTTCCAGGCATTTGACCATAGGATATTTCATCTAATCCTCCCACAACCCTGAAAAGTAAGTAATATTATCCCCATTTTTTAGGAGCTTGATGTCAGAGATGTTAAGTAGCTTTCCCATTCTTTCAGGTTGTTAGTGACTAAGTCTCTGACCCAAGCCCAAGTCTTCAGAACCTCTGCTTTTTATTCTGGGCCAGGCTGCCTCCATTTGCTATTGTAGTAAATGGACAGCATGTGAAGCCAGGTGCCAGGAAAAACTACACCTTGAGCAGCCGTGAGAATATAGTCCTTTAAAATATGTTTTTGTTTTTTTTTTGGAGTGTTTTTTGAGAACTAGCGGTTTTGCACAGAATAGGAAAATTTATAGATTTTAATTATCAAGGCAATATTTCATTTCATAGCAGTTAACTGATAATTCATTTATTTCATATAAAACTTAAATGCTTAATTAAATGTAATTAAACTTTAAACATATAATTAAATTAATTTTGAAAATGAGTACTTACCATGTGAGATTTAATTTATGAAAAGCATGTGCTCATTTCACTAAAATGAACTTTACTGGTTCATTTATAAAACAATAAAGCTAAGCTTTACAGTTGTCTATACTTTTCCTGTAATTAAGACTGGAGGATATAGCTGTGTCCCACTATCATATGTGAGGATATAATATATAATTTCACATATTCTAAAGGCACTGTTGAAACATAAAGTTTTTTTATGGTAAGAAAAACTGAAGGTCATTTAAAATTTGAATTAACTAATTTAAAATTATTGGCAGGTATGCCTATAGAAAATGTTCATACATATAATTTAAACTTTCAAATTAAAGCCTGGCTATAAAAACCTGAGAAGTATTACTCTAATATTACCAGATGGTTTTAGTATTTCATTGTCATAAATCAGATAATCTGAGTCACAGAACAGTGATAAGAAAAATGATTTTGAGAATAATTCCATAATCTAAGATTTTTTTAATTAGCATTGTTTTGAACTAAGCTTTGCTAACAGGTATGCAAGGACAATTCTCTTTTCCTCAGGAAGATAATGCGGATCTTCAGGGTAGGGATAGTATCTCAGCTTTCTTATTTATTAACAAATCTAACATACTGCTTACCCTACTATTACAAACTGAATGTTTATGGTTCTGCCAGCCACTCTCCCCTGCCCCAAATTTATATGTTGAAGCCCAATGTGATGATATTTGGAAATTAGGCCTTTGGGGGGTAATTAGAGTTGGATGAGGTCATGAGAGTAGGACCTGGGTCTTATAGGTTTGGTGTTCTTAAAAAGAAGGAACGCTATCCAGCTCCTCTTTCCTTGAGCACATGTACATGAAAGGCCATGTGAGCCACACAGCAACAAAGTGGGCCATCTGTAACCCACAGGAGAGTTCTCACGAGATACCAAACCTGCTAGCACCTTAATCTTAGACTTCTAGCCCCCTGAACGTTGACAAAATTAATTCCTGTTGTTTAAGCCACTCAGTCTGGCATTTTGTTATAGGAGCCGAAGCCAATTGATATACCCACTGTATTGTAAAATGTTACTTTTTTTAATAGAACAGATCTTGAATATTGAGTTTACATACAGTTGGTAGTAAATAGAATGAATTTGTTTTGATATGTTTCTTTGAAATAAAAGATTTTATTTTTACATGGATATCCTAAAATATGGTTAATAGTTTCTAACTAAAAGTTTTGTATTAATTACGTTGAATGAACTGAATTCTGAAAGAACCAGTTATCTTTTTAGGAGAATTTCTAGGAGAAAACCAACAGAAAGAGGGTAAGAATTTTACTTAAGATTTTAGAAGTCATTCCTTTTTCTTATTTTGCCAAGTCTGTTTACCACTTAAATGGAACATCTGTATAAGCCTTCTGTAATATTTTCCTAGACAAATTATAGTTATGACCCTGCATACATTCCTACTTACTTTTGTTCATACTCTGTCAGAACATTTAGCACATTACACTATAATTATTTGTCTTGTCTACATTTTTATCTTCCCTCTCAAGCAGTGGAAATCCTTGAGGAAAGGGGTTTATGCTATCTTCTTCTCTTTATTCATGAATCTAGGACACAGGTGTTGAGCTGACAGTTGATGAACTAATGAATCAATACACAAAGTATAGTAATAACTCAGATTAACTATGGCCTTGTTCGTAGTTCAAAGATTTAGTGGGATAAAACTAATAAGTAAAACATAGTCATGTAAGAGTATATTTTATTTCTTTTTTTTTAAGATTTTATTTATTTATTTGACACAGAGAGAGAGAGAGCGAGAGAGGGAACACAAGCAAGGGAAGTGAGAGAGGGAGAAGCAGGGTTCCCGCTGAGTAGGGAGCCCGATGCGGGGCTCGATCCAGGACCCTGGGATCACTACCTGAGCCGAAGGCAGTCGCCCAACGCTGAACCACCCAGGCACCCCAAGAGTATATTTTATTTCGAAAATACAGATCTCTTATTTGAGAAGCAGCCATAGTATATTTAGAAGCTACAAGTAGAAACTCATGAGAAAGGAATTTTGCAAGAGAACTTCTAGGTAAGACCAAAGGTTTGGAACAGGAGTATGCTAAACTACTTTACTAAGAGGATTAAAAGTGAATGATATAGTAATACAAATCTTGGAGCTGAGTGCAAGGCAAGATGTAAATGTGAGGAGAGATTTTACCCATTGGCCTGTCTGCTAGTGATATGATTAAACTAAAAAGAAAATATCTAAAAATTTTGAGAGGGAACTATTAATCCTAAACCTCATTTTAACCGATGAAAAGAAATTACTTGCTTACGTGTTTGCCTTTCTTCTTTTTCTGTCCTCCAAGGGGGCCTTTGGGTATACAGAAATTAGTTGCTCATCCTGGCATGCTATCTTCATTGGTATGCATTTGTTTTATTATTTCCTGCCTGATTCCTACATTCCTAGTCCCAGTCATTGTCCCCTAGACATACTTTCTCTTACTAATGCAACATTGTAATTAATCCTTCCAAATTTTATTCTTCCTTCAATAAAGTAATCTTAGACCTTTGACTCCTCTCTCTCACTCCCTTCATCCAACCCATCAGCAACTCCTGAAATTTTTATTTTTTTAAGTTTTTATTTAAATATCAATTAGTTAACATACAGTGTAATATTAGTTTCAGGCATATAATATAGTGATTGTACACTTCCATATAACACCCAGTGCTCATCACAGCAAGTACACTCCTTCATCCCTATGACATATTTAAGCCATCCCCCCACCCACCTCCCCTCTGGTAACTATCATTTGTTCTCCATAGTTAAAAGTCTGTTTCTTGGTTCGCCGCTCTCTCTCTTTTTCTCCCTTTGCTCATTTGTTTTGTTTCTTAAATTCCACATATGAGTGAAATCATATGGTATTTATCTTTCTGACTTATTTTGCTTAGAATAATATTCTCTAGCTCCATCCACGTTGGTGCACATGGCAAGATTTTATTCTTCTTTGTTGCTGAATACTATTCCATTGTGTGTGTGTATGTGCGTGTGTATGTATTCCATTGATTTATTTGATGAATATATATATATGTATGTATATACATACCATATCTTCTTTATCCATTCATCAGTTGATGGACACTTGGACTGTTTCTATAATTTGGCTATCGTAGATAATGCTGTTATAAACATCAGGGTGCATATATCCCTTTGATTAGTATTTTTATATTCTTTGGGTAAATAGAAGTGCAATTGCTGGATCATGGGGTAGTTCTATTTTTAACTTTTTGAGGAACCTCCATACTGTGTTCCAGAGTGGCTGCACCAGTTTGCATTCCCACCAACAGTGTAAGAGGGTTCCCCTTTCTCCACATCCTCACCAACACCTATTGTTTCTTGTGTTGTTGATTTTAGCCATTCTGACAGGTGTAAGGTGATATCTCATTGTAGTTTTGATTTGTATTTCTCTGATGATTATGTTGAGCATCTTTTCATGTGTCTGTTGGCCATATATATGTCTTCTTTAGAGATGTGTGTTCATGTCTTCTGCCCATTTCTTAATTGGATTATTTAGGTTTTGGCTGTTGAGTTTTAGAAGTTCTTTATAGATTTTGAATACTAACCCTTTATCAAATATGTCATTTGCAAGTATCTTCTCCCATTCTGTAGGTTGCCTTTTAGTTTTCTTGATTGTTTCCTTCACTGTGCAGAAGCTTTTTATTTTGATGAAGTCCCAGTAGTTTATTTTTGCTTTTGTTTCCCTTACCTCAGGAGACATATCTAGTGAGAAATTGCTATGGGCAACATCAAAGAAGTTACTGCCTGTGTTCTCCTCTAGGCATTTATGGTTTCAGG
The DNA here is from genome assembly GCF_011800145.1 of Mirounga leonina. NCBI lineage: Eukaryota > Metazoa > Chordata > Mammalia > Carnivora > Phocidae > Mirounga > Mirounga leonina. The sequence continues at coordinate 11,202,750 of NW_023270418.1, forward strand.
TCTCACATTTAGGTCTTTCATCCATTTTGAATTTTTTTGTGTTTGTGTAAGAAAGTGGTCCAGTTTCAATGTTTTGCATGTTGTTGTCTAATTTTCCCAACATAATTTGTGGAAGAGATGGTCTTTTTCCCATTGCATATTCTTTCCTGCTTTGTCGAAGATTAATTAACCATGTAATTGTGGGTTTATTTCTGGGTTTTCTGTTCTGTTCCATTGACCCTTGTGTCTCTTTTTTGTGCCAGTACCCTATTGTTTTGATCACTACAGCTTTGTAATATAACTTGAGTCTGGAAATATGATGCCTCCAGCTTTGCTTTTCTTTTTCAAGGTCACTTTGGCTATTCTGGGTCTTTTGTGGTTCCATACAAATTTTAGGATTATTTATTCTAGCTCTGTGAAAAATGCTCTTGGTATTTTGATAGGGATTGCATTAAATGTGTAGATTGCTTTGGGTAATATAGACATTTTAACAATATTTGTTCTTCCAATACATGAGCAAGGAATGTCTTTCCATTTCTTTTTGCCATCTTCAGTTTCTTTCATCAGTGTTTTGTAGTTTTCAGAGAGTACAGGTTTTTCATCTCTTTGGTTAGGTTTATTCCTAGGTATCTTATTGTTTTTGGTACAATTGTAAATGGGGTTGATTCCTTAATTTCTCTTTCTGCTGCGTCATTATTGATGTATAGAAATGCAACAGATTTCTGTACATTGATTTTGTATCCTGTGACTTTAATGAATTTGTGTATCAGTTCTAGCAGCTTTTTGGTGGAGTATTTTGGGGGTTTCGTGTATAGAGTATCTTGTTCTGCAAATAGTGACAGTTTGACTTCTTCCTTGCTGACTTGGATGCCTTTTATTTCTTTTTGTGATCTGATTACTGTGGCTAGGACTTCCAGTACCATGTTAAATAACAATGGTGAGAGTAGACATCCCTGATTGTAGAGTTTTTTCCCCATTGAGGATGATACTAGCTGTGGGTTTTTCATACATGGCCTTTATTATGTTGAGGTATATTCCCTCTAAACCTACTTTGCTGAGGGTTTTTATCATGGATGGATGCTGTACTTTGTCAAATGCTTTATCTGCATCTATTGAAATGATTATATGGTTCTTTTATTAATGTGGTGTATCACTTTGATTTGTGAATATTGAACCACCCTTGCAATCCAGAAATTAATCCCACTTGATTGTGGCGAATGATTTTTTAAATATATTGTTGAATTCTGTTTGCTAGTATTTTATTAAGAATTTTTGTATCCGGGCGCCTGGGTGGCTCAGTCGTTAAGCGTCTGCCTTCGGCTCAGGTCATGATCCCAGGGTCCTGGGATCGAGTCCCACATCGGGCTCCTGCTTGGCAGGAAGCCTGCTTCTCCCTCTCCCACTCCCCCTGCTTGTGTTCCTGCTCTCGCTATCTCTCTCTGTGTCAAAAAAGAATTTTTGTATCCATGTTCATCAGGGATATTGACCTGTAGTTCTCTTTTTTAGTGGAGTCTTTATCTGGTTTTGGTATCAGTGTAATGCTGGCCTCATAGAATGAATTTGTAAGTTTTCTTCCCTTTTCTTTTTTTGGAATAGTTTGAGAAAAATAGGTATCAGAGAAAATCTTTAAAAACAACAACAAAACAAGAAATAAAATGGTAATAAATACATATCTATCAATAATACTTTGAATGCAAATGGACTAATGACTCCAATCAAAAGATATAGGGTGTCATGATGGATGAAAAAACAAGACCCATCTATATGCTGCCTACAGGAGACTCATTTTGGACCTAAAGATACTGCAGATTGAAAGTGCAGGGGTGAAGAAACATTTGTCATGCAGATAGATGTCAAAAGAAAGCCATAGTAACAATACTTACATCAGACAAACTAGACTTTTTAAACGAAGACTGTAAAAAGAGACAAAGAAGGGTATTATATAATCATAAAGGGGATAATCCAACAAGAAGATACAACAATTGTGAGTATTTGTGTACCCAACATGGGAGGACCCAAATATATAAAACAAACATTAAAGGAACTAATTGATAATAATACAATAATAGTAGGGGACTTTAACACCCACTCATATCAATGGACACATCATCTAAACAGAAAACAAACAAGGAAACAATGGCTTTGAATGATACACTGGACCAGATGGACATAACAGATATATTCAGAGCATTCCATCCTAAAGCAGCAGAATGCACATTCTTTTCAAGTGCACATGGGACATTCTCCAGAATAGATCACATATTCAGTCACAAATCAGGCCTCAACAAATACAAAAAGTCTGAAGTCATACCATGCATCTTTTCTGACCACAATGCTATGAAAATAGAAGTCAACCACAAGAAAAAAATTGGAAAGACCACAAATACATGGAGGTTAAACAACATACTACTGAACAATGAATGGGTCAACCAGGAAATCAAAGAATAAATTAAAAAATAATGAACTGTGTAAGACTGTTGAATCACAGACCTGTACCTCTATGTTTAAAAAAGAAGAAGAAGAAAATAGCAGGAAGGGAAAAACGAAGGGGGTGGAAATCGGAGGGGGAGACGAACCATGAGAGACTATGGACTCTGAGAAACAAATTGAGGGTTCTAGAGGGGAGGGGGTGGTAGGATGGGTTAGCCTGGTGATGGGTATTAAAGAGGGCACATACTGAATGGAGCACTGGGTGTTATACACAAACAATGAATCATGGAATTCTACATCAAAAACTAATGATGTAATGTATGATGATTAATATAACAATAAAATAAAATAAAATTACTTGAAAAAAATAATGGAAACAAATGAAAATGAAAACACAACAGTCTAAAACCTTTGGGATGTAGCAAAAGCAGTCCTACGAGGGAAGTATATAGCAACACAGGCCTACCTCAAGAAGCAAGAAAAATTTCAAATAAACAACCTAATCTGACACATAAAGGAGCTAGAAAAACAACAACAACAACAACAAATGAACCCTAAAACCAGCAGAAGGAAGGAAATAATAAAGATCAGAGCAGAAATAGAGGCATCTGCATGACTCAGTCAGTTAAGCATTGGCCTTCGGCTCAGATCATGATCTCAGGGTCCTGGAATCGAGCCCCACATCAAGCTCTCTGCTCAGCGGGGAGCCTGCTTCTCCCTCTCCCTTTGCCCCTCCCCCTGCTTGTGCCCTCTCTCTCTCTCAAATAAATAAATAAAATCTTAACAAAAAAAATCAGAGCAGAAATAAATGATACAGAAACTAAAAAACAAAAGACAGTAAAACAGATCAATGAAACCAGGAGTTGGTTCTTTGAAAAAATTAATAAAATTGATAAACCCCTAGCCAGACTTATCAAAAAGAAAAGAGAATGGACCCAAATAAATAAAATCACAAATGAGAGAGGAGAATAACCAGCACCACATAAATACAAAGAATTAGAATATTATGAAAAAGTATATGCCAACAAATCAGACAAACTGGAAGAAATGGATAAATTCATATCAAACTACCAAAACTGAAACAGGAAGAAATAGAAAACTTGAACAGACCCATAACCAGCAAAGAAATTGAGTCAGAAATCAAACAACTCCCAACCAACAAAAGTCCAGGACCAGGTGGCTTCACAGGTGAATTCTACCAAACATTTAAAGAAGAGTTATTTTATTTTAATTTAATTAACTTAAATGTAAGTAGCTATATGTGACTTGCCTTATCTTGTTAGTTTTACAACAAAACTTAGCTCTTATCACTACTCTGGCTCAAACACTCCAATTACTTCCAATTTCATTAAGAAAAATAAATCCACATTTTACGGACACCAGTCTCCCTCAGTCAGTAGAACACATGACTCATGATCTTGGAGTTGTGGGTTTGGGCCCCATATTCGATACAGAGATTACTTAAAAATAAAAATCTTTAAGAAAAAAAAAAAAAACTCTTCTATAGCAACATCCAGAATAATAAACCCACATTCTAACAGAGATCCTATAAGGAACACATTATCTGACATGAACACCTTCTGTGAACCTGAGCACCTTTTATGAGCCTAGCATAATGCTAAACTCTAGGTTTATTGTAGTAAACAAAACAGCTGTTATCCTTGACCATGTGTAGTGTTTTTAGTCTAGTGAGAAAGCACACAATTTTTTAAAGCCAAATAAATATATATGTCGTTAAGAGTTGTGATAAGTAATACAAAGAAAAAGAACATTTCCACAAGTATATGGGGATAGGAGGATATGCTTTGAGTTGTTCAGGATTGGCCTCTGAAGAGGAAGCATTTGAGCTGAGACCTGAAGATAAGACCATTCTACAAAGGGCAGTAGCCAAGAAATAATTCTGCAGGGAGCAGCCAGTGTGCTAAGAAAGGAAAGACTTAGTGTGTTCAAGGACCTGAAAGACCATGTTGGTAAAAAGAATAATAGAAAGAGCTATAAGAAAGGTAAGTTCAGAGAGATAGGTAGAGGTCATATCATTCTTTTAAGAAATTTGTTCATGAGGAGGCAGAAAAAAAGCAGTAAGTGGAAAAGGTTTGGGAAGCAAGAAGTTTTTGCTGTTCTGTTTTACTATGAATAAGAAAAATTCAGTAGAGAGAAATGGATGGAGATTGGAAGAGGAAATAGTGGTTTCTAGCTGTATGACATTAGGCAAATTACTAAACAATTTGGCAGAATTCCTAAGCCACTCAAGGCCAAGAATTGGCCACTAAGATATAATAACATTTCCTCCACTGGGGGAAGGAGGGGAAGGTAGGAGACAACAGTGTAGATGCAAACAAATAGGTTTGTAAAGCTGGAGGCAGGGTCTTGAGTAAGCTGGAGGCAGGGTCTTGAGTA
>NW_023270418.1:11207565-11272179 GCF_011800145.1 Mirounga leonina
AAGCTGGAGGCAGGGTCTTGAGTAAGCTGGAGGCAGGGTCTTGAGTAGTGTTGAAGTTATGGACTGAGATCTTCTCTTTACTTAGTGAATGATAGGCAGGGTCATCTGCTGAGGAACAGTTACCTCTTAGGAGTTTGGGTTAAATGGGAAGGGTTTAAAATGGTTGTTTCATGGACTAGAAGAATACACCTACTAAAGAAGTATCAAATATTTATGGTGGTACAGTCTGTTAGTTTGTGTTACTTTCTTGCATCTCTGCTAAGATTCCTGGTGCAGGCAGGATTCAAGTTTTGAGAGGTTCAGGCGACAGAAGGAGTTTAAGGTATTAAACATAGTAAACAAATGATGGACACAAACTAGGGCTAAGAAAATGAACTGAAGACAACTTCTGTTGATACATGTGGTGAGAGAGAAGGCTTAGTGGACTGGTGGTGGAGTTACTAGCCTTAATAGTGGGGGTAATTGGACAAAGCAATTACCAAGATCAGAAGTCTTGGTTGAGAATAAGATGTTTGAATTAGGACTGTAGACCAGGTACAGTGTCTTCAACTGATAGAGGAACATGTCCAGGAGCTTGATAAAGACAGCGGCTTAAAAAAGGGAATGATTGGGATTGGTTAGACGTAAGAAAACATGAATTTTGTTTGTTTCATTTTGCCAGAAAGTGGAGGAGGAGGAGTGGTTTGAAAGTAACATTGGAAAACAAAAAGGATACCAATCACATCTTTCAAATATTGAGGAAGGTAGTCTAAGCTGCAGCTTTATTTATTTAGGATTGAGTGCCCATTAGCTTCCAAGGGAAATATCCTTTGGAGGATGGTGGGCACAGTGTCTTTTATTAAGGTCTGTGACTGATTCTAGTTGCAAAGACTGCAGCATTGGCTGTAGCAGGTAGGCTCTGCAGCAGTTTTTTTCTGCATGAGACTTAAATGGATACTGGGCTTAGCATCCAAGATATAAGGAAGTGAAAAAAGCAGATTATAGTAATGGGATACATAGTATAATCCTGTTTACATAACATTTTATATAGCTGATTCTAAATTCTTTTCTAACACTAATTCAGGAGATGTTAATTTAGGTTCCAAAACCTTAATGACATGTGGTCAAAGAAGTTCACAAGACTCCAACTAAATTTCCTTCTTAGACCATTTAAGAGACTCACAGTATGTGTAGTATTTAAAAGGATGTGAAAGAAATGCCAAAAGTAAACAAATATATACATAGTTCTTGTAATATTCTTTAAAATGAAAACCATTTTTAACAGCATACTTCTTAAAATCCCACATTAGTTTCTCTCAGTAAGAAAAGGAAGGGCTGGTGCAGAGATGTATGAGAGGATGTTCATCATACTGTTAACAATGTTCACCTCTGGGTAATGGATTTTGGGGTTTTTCCTACTCTTTGTATGTTTTATGTATTTGAATTTTTATGATGAACAAATATCATTTTTTAAATTTTTTAAAAAGATTTTATTTGAGAGAGAGAGAGCGTGTGTGTGCAAGCAGGGAGAGGGGTAGGGAAGGGAAGAGGGACAAGCAGACTCTGCACTGAACACAAGCACGACACAGGGCTGGATCTCAGGAACCTGAGATCATGATCTGAGCCAAAGTAAAGAGTTGGCCACTTAACTGACTGAGCTATCCAAGCACCCCAAACATCATTTTTATAATGGGGAGATATTTCAAATAAGAGAGGAAAGCTTAATCACTTAATCACTTGGAAATAATATAATTATGAAATCCTTACCTCATATCTCATATCAAATTATATTTAAAGATTAAATATAATAAATGGAATTATAAAAGTATAAGAAGGAAATAAAAGAAAATGCCTTAAACTCTTGGATGGGAAAATAGCAATCAGTATATCTAGTGATCAGATCTAAACACCATTCTTCATTTGAAGGAACCAGGACTGTTTGGAGAAATGTTTGATTCACAGGAAAGAAAAAAATATACCTGTAGTGTCTTTTTATGTTTAGAAGTGCCTAAAGAATGATGAGGGCAGAGCATCTCAAAAGGATGCAGAAGCCAGCTCAAAGGAGCTCCCACTGGCCAAGTCAGAGAAAAATTTGAGCACCAGAATCAATAATGATGGTAAATGGATTGTAACCCATTTAATAAAGCAGAAAGCCATGAATACATATTGATAAAAATAAATGAATGAAAAAGTTATCAAGGAACAAGATATTTACATAACCACAGAGTACCTTCCCACAAAATATTTATTGACTACAGGGGGAAAGAATGTTATGGTGCAGAAGCCTTGCAGACATAACTTTAATCAAGTATCAACAGTAATGGGCAAATTGAAATCATGTATCATCTGATAATATGCAACGAGAATTCAGCAGCACTTCTGTGGTATATCTATTAACTATACCTAATTTAAATCTAATCATAAGGAAATATCAGACAAACCCAAATTGGGAACATTCTACCAAGTACCTGGCCTGTAATCCTCAAAAGTGTCAAGACCATAAAAGTCAAGAAATTCTAAGGAACTTCTAGATTGAATAAGACTGAAGAGAGACATGAAAACTGAATGCAACATGTGATTCTGAACTGAGTGCTTTGCTTGGGACAAGTGGCAAAGCTTGCATGGGGTCTGAGGATCAGATGGTAGTATCAATTTCCAAATTATAATCAATATCCCAAGTCAGGTGGTTATATTATTGTTATGTAGGAGAATGTTTGTAGGAATCATAGCCTAAATTATTAAGAAGTGATAGGTCATCATGTCAGCAACTTATCCTCTAGTGGAACAGCAGAAAAAAAAGTTTCTATTTTTAGCAACTTTTCTGTAAGTTTGAAATTATTTCAAAATTTAAAAAACAATCACATAGATGTATAAATATGTTAATATCTTTAGTAAATTGAGAGCGTTTTTATTTTATTTTTAAGTAGGCTCCACATCCAGCCTGGAGCCCAGCACGGGGCTTGAACTCACAGCTGTGAGATCAAGACCTGAGCTGAGATCAAGAGTCAGACGTTTAACCAGCTGAGCCACCCGGGTGCCCCAAGAGCATTTTTAAACTGGTAACAAGTTGGGTATCCTAATACAAAATGGACAAAAGATAACAATGGGGTGTTCTCGAAAGAAAAAACAAAAATAGCTAATAAGCCTCACTAGTGATCAAAGGAATACAAATAAAAACCAAAGATACCATTTTTCAACTATCAGATATTTAAAATGATAATACCTTGTGTTAAAGGTGGTATGGATGTCACTCATGTTAACCATAGGAGTGTACATTGTTAATTCTAGTAAAGAGTATCAAAAGTTGGAGTGTACATTATCATTGTTACCATTGTCCCATTTCTAGGAATTGATCATAAAGAAATAATGATACAAGTTAACAAAGGCGTGTATACAAGAATGATTATCATAATCTGTGTGCATTACTGAAAATCTGGAGGTAACTTAAGAATTATCAATATAGATTGGTTGATTAAATTATGTTGCATCTACATAGTGGAATACCTTGCTTGCAAAGGGAGGAGATAAAAACAAAAGAGATTATAAAACAATATAATATATGTAATATATGATGTATATATGTAGAAAGTGGTCTGTAAAGATACACATCAGTAGGCTAACAGTAATTGTCTCAGGGCGTTTGAACTGTGGATGATTTGGCTTTTTTTTTTCTTTTTCTTTTTCTTTTTAAAAACCTTCTTGTGCTACAGCATAGTTTAGATAGAAGCCCTTCAGTTAGACAATCTAGGTTTGAATCCTGACTCTTCCACTTACTAGCTGTGTGACATTGTACAAGTTACTTCTTGGGGCCCCCATTACTTAGGCTTCCATAAAAGTAATAATAATAGAAACTACTTCTTAAGATTATTAAATGAGATAATAAAAATTTACCACTTAGCAAACATTGGCTAATATAGGGTTTAATGAATTTTGGTTTCCATCATTATTATTATTCCTGCTTATATGTTTGAAATTTATTCTAATAAACATTTTTATTAATAGGCAAATCAATAAAGCTATTTCTCCTTTGGGAATATAACTATGTAGGCAAATATTTATAATCTGGACAATCAACTTTCTTTTCCCTATCTTATTCTTTCTTTTGAGAAAAACACATTTGGAAATCAATTCCTCCTTAGATATGTCTGTGAATGAACAGTAGCCATATTTCCTGTGCCTCCCACACTACTTAGCTCACTCCTGAAAGCTTATTAAAAGAATGTTTCTTGGGCGCCTGGGTGGCTCAGTTGGTTAAGCAACTGCCTTCGGCTCAGGTCATGATCCTGGAGTCCCGGGATCGAGTCCCGCATTGGGCTCCCTGCTCGGCAGGGAGTCTGCTTCTCCCTCTGACCCTCCCCCCTCTCATGTGCTCTCTCTCTCTCTCTCTCATTCTCTCTGTCTCAAATAAATAAATAAAATCTTTAAAAAAAAAAAAAGAATGTTTCTTGGTACTCATTTGGCAGTTCTAGGTGGTACTGTTGTACTAGTCCCATTCCTTCTTAACTCCTTAGGTGCATACCTTGCTCCATCTTGTTATCCCACCTGACTTTCATCCATCTTGCCACTGGAGCATTATTATATTTGACAGCATGGGGATTGATAATTGTTAATAATTACTGAGAATTGATTATCTCTCACCTTTTAACATATTATTTTTGTTATTTCATTTAATTCATGCAAAAATCTCATGAAGTTTATTATATCCCAATTTTGAACATGAGGAAAGAGACACAACAGGTTTAATTAGTTTATTTAAAGTCATACAGGGACTCAATCTCAAGGGACTCCAAATAGCCAAAACAATCTTGCAAAAGAACAAGGTTGGAGGTCTTATACTTGCTGATTTCAAAACATTTTACAAAGCCACAATAATCAAAGCACTATGGTTCTGGCATAAAGGCAGACATTTAGACCAATAGAATATAATAAAGCACCCAGAAGTAAACCCTTGCATATATGGTCAAACAGTCATCAGCAGGAGAGCTAAGACCATGCAAGGGGAAAGAGCAATCTTCAGTAAATGTTCCTGGGAAAACTGGATATCCACATGCAAAAGAATGAAGATGGACCCTTACACCATATACAAAAATTAACTCAAAATAGATTAAAGACCTAACCATAAGACCCAAAACTATTAAAAGTTTTGAAAGAAAACGAAGGGGAAAATCTTCATGACATTGGACTTGACAATTATTTCTTGGGTATAATACTAAAAGCACAAGCAAAGAAAGCAAAAATAAACAAATGGGACTACTTCAAACTTCAACACTTCTGTGTATCAAAAGACACAATCAACAGAGTGAAAGGGCAACCTAAGAAATGGGAGAAAATAGTTGCAAATCTTTTATGTGATAAGGAATTAATATGCAAAATATATAAAGAACTACTATTCAACAACAACAAATAGCGTGATTAGAATCTGGACAAAGTACTTGAATGGACATCTCTCCAAAGATGATATATAAATGGCTGACAAGGAAATGAAAAGATAATAGCACGACTCATTAGAGAAATGCAAGTCAAAGCCACAGTGAGATAATACCTCACACTCATTAGGGTAGCTTATCAAAAAAATATAGTGTTGACAAGGATGTAGAGAAATTAGAACCTTTGTGCCTTGGCGAGATTGTAAAATGGTACAACAACTATGAAAAATGGTATGGCATTTCTCAAAAAAAATAAAAAATAGAACTATATGATTGAGCAATCCCATTCTGGGTGTATATCCAAAAGTATTAAAAGCAGGGTTTCCAAGAGATATTTGCATAACCATGCTCATAGCGGCATTATTCACAACAGCCAAGAGGTAGAAGCAATCCAAATGTCTAGCAATCGATGAATGGATAAACAAAATGCGGTATATACATACAATGGAATATTATTCAGTCTTAAAGGGGAAGGAAATCCTGACACATGCTACAACATGGATAAACCTTGAGGACATTATGCTAAGTGAAATGAGCCAGTCACAAAAAGACAAATACTATATTATTCTACTCATGTGAGGTAGTGGTTCTTTAGGTTTGGGGGTATGGGAAAGTTCAGGAGGGTGATGCTAATGAGTATAGCACTCCTTTCTGAAGGGATTAAAATATTCTAAAATTGATTGTGGTAATAGTTAACCTAACTGGGACACCTGGATGGCTCAGTCGGTTAAGCGTCTGCCTTCGGCTCGGGTCATGTTCCCAGGGTCCTGGGATCGAGCCCCACATTGGGCTCTCTGCTCAGTGGGGAGTCTGCTTCTCCCTCTCCCTCTGCCTGCTGCTCCACCTGCTTGTGCTCTCTCTCTCTGTCTCTCTGTCAAATAAATAAATAAAATCTTAAAAAAAAATAGTTAACTTAATTCTGTGAATATACTAAAGCCATTGAATTGTACACTTTTTTTTTTAAGATTTATTTATTTACTTATTTTAGAGAGAGCGCACATGGGGGGTCTGCAGAGGGAGAGTGAGAGAAGCAGACTCCTGCTGAGTACAGAGCCCAATGCCAGGCCCAATCCCACAACCCAGAAATCATGACCTAAGCCGAAATCAGGAGTCAGACACCGAACCTACTCAGCCACCAGGTGCCCATAATTTGTACACTTTTAATGGGTGAATTGAATGGTATATGAATTATATCTCAATAAAATTATATTAATAAAAAAATTAAAGGATCCATTGATTTTAACCAGTGTAGGTCACTGGTGACCATAATAACAGTTTTAATGGAATGATGTTGGTATAAGCCTAGTTGGAATAGTTTTAAGTGAAAATATAAGGGAAGGAATTGGAGACACCAAATATTAGAAAACTCGGAGTTCTGATGCAGAAAAATAGAGTAGTAGTTGGCAGGGAAGTGGGACAAAATTTTTTTTATTAAAAGGAAGAGATAAGAGTATGTTTATATATTTTAGAATGCATCCAGTAGAAAGGGAAAGTTAATGATATGAGAGAGAGATGGAAGAATTGCTAGAGTGACATCCTATGGGATGAGGCCTAGGAGCAAGTAGGGATACTGGGTTAGTATAGGTGTTTAAATAGTTCACCTGTGGGGCGCCTGGCTGGATCAGTTAGTAGAGCATGTGACTCTTAATTTGGGGTCATGAATTCAAGCCCCACACTGGACGTAGAGCTTACTTTAAAAAAAAAAAAATGTTTTATAAATAGTTCAACTATGGCAACGTGGGAAGAGAGTATTTGTGTTGGTACAGATGCTGATGGGTAGGTAAATGTAGTGATAGATGTCTCTGCTGGTTGCTTCTATTTTCTCAGTGAAAGGTTATAAGCTAAGAATGAAGATGGGTAAGGATATTAGAGGTTTGTATATAAAAAGAGAAAGTATGAAAAAGTCATTGAGGAGGGTGAGACTGTGTATAGTGGGATTGCCAGGCAGTCTTAAGGGCCTATTAAAGTTTGAGGTCATGATTTTACACTGAGACCAGTCCACCTGGATGGGGCCATTTATCCCACCACTCTTAGCTGTACTGAGGCAAATGTGGAGTGGGCGGAGAGTTGAATTTCGCCGGAATAGGGGTTTTTTTGTGTTTTTTTTTAAAGATTTATTTATTTGACAGAGACACAGCAAGAGAGGGAACAGAAGCAGGGGGAGTGGGAGAGGGAGAAGCAGGCTTCCCTCAGAGCGGGGAGCCCAATGCGGGGCTCGATTCCAGGACCCTGGGATCATGACCTGAGCCAAAGGCAGATGCTTAACGACTGAGCCACCCAGGCGCCCCTAGCCAGAATAGTTATGTTGAGCAAGTGAGACAAAGCAAGAGAAGAGCAAGGAAGTAGAGACAAGGATTGATCATGGATCAAGGTGGTTAAATAGTTGAAAGAGTGTATCAAGGGAATTGAGTGAAGAGGTGGTAGACAATGCTATGGAGGTCTCAATGTGGTCAAATGATTACATATGGGCTCTAGGTGGAAAGATAGGAAGTGGCAGTTGTGGGGAGGAGAGAGCATGGATTGAGATTACATAGGGATAGCAATTATTGATAATGCCAAGGTCTAAGATATGCTCATAAGAGTGAGCAACATAGGTAGGATGGAAACAAGATCATTGGGAGAGAGGTGGTCAAGAAACTGAAAGGCCAGGATGTTTGAAAGATAATTAATGATCCAGGGTTGGCTAGATGACAACAGTGATGGGTAGTAGGAGACATAATCTAATGACTTGTTTACATCAGTAAGTAAAGGAATCAGAGTAATGTTGAACTGAATTCTTTTTCATGAAAGACCATAACCTCTTCCAGTAGTATCTCTGTCAGACAGTGGATGCAATTCTTATATCCTCACGTTCTTAGTATTTTCCCAACTGTGGCTCAGAGGTCTGTGCTGGTCATTGTTCTCCTTGCATTTCTAGTCTCTGTATGTTCCACTCTCAGTTGAGTATTCATGGTGAAGAGAATCAAACTCAGTGTAATTAGGTGAAAAGCATCAGAAAAGAAAAATCTGTGACAGCCTTCGGGGTAATAGTAATGGAATTTTTAACTTGAAAATTACTTGTGAATAGACTTCACAGTCTTCATAGTCACATGCAAATTATATGCTAATATAACTTTAGCTCAGCAAACCATTTTACACAATTAGTTGAGACATTTGATATTGTGCCTACTGCCCTGTAAGTATATCTCACTATTTGTCATAAATGAATACTTGAAATATATGTGTAAATAGAATTTTGGTAATACAAATCATATTTTCTCAATGATTTGCATAATAATATCAAAAATGCTTCATCTTCACTTTAAATTAATCCTAATTGGGAGTGATAACAGTTTTTCTTCCTAAGTATTTCTATCAAGTAGTTAAATCAATATTAAAATGCACCAGAAGTTATTTTCAAAAACCCAGCAATTAATCATTTTAGTGAGAGAAATCAGTCTTAAAAAGGAAAAGTCATTTTTGAGCCATGTAATTTTAAGTCAGGAAGGACAAGAGAGATTATTAGTGCAACTCTGTTACATGAGAAAATTTTGAGCCCCAGAACAGAAAAATTGAATACTTTGCCTCATTATCACACATTTAGCTATAGTTGCTGATGTGGATAGACCAGGATCCCAGATCTCAAAGCATATTTTCCACTGTGTTATGCTGGTATCTCATTTATATATTGTATATCTACATTTTTTTCCATCTTGAATTGTCTTTATATGTCATGTACCAGTTAATACAAGTGAGGCCTATTTGTGAAGGTCTCATAGGAGCGACTAAAAAAAATATATCTTCCTGAAACTATACACCTGGTTACTTTGTGTTAAATGGAGTCACGTTCAAAGCTCATCACAGCCACATTAGTGTATTTGAACCCACAGACTTCTCATTGAATCTGGATCTCACTCTGAGGCTTTATATTAGTTTAACTAAAAGAGCAGATAAGTTGAAGTTTTAGAAAACTTTTTAGGTGCCTCGTCTGTCACTTAATTGTTGTACAGCCTTGAACAAATCACTTAAGTTTCCAAAGGGTCTTAATTTGCTCTACCATAAAATGGATCTAATGACTCTATTCACCTGACAAGGCTATTGTAATGATCAAATGTGACAGAGATACAAAACCTTTTTTGAGTATTTACTATGTCAGACACTTTACCAGTAGATAAAATTAAAATCAAGTAGTTTTGATACAAAGAAATACCCAAGAGTTTCTTATCTATGTGTAAACGTTTCATTTATCAACATATATATAATATTCTTTGTAATTTATATTTTCACAAATAAAATCTCGTCTTTTGGGGGCGCCTGGGTGGCTCAGTTGGTTAAGCAACTGCCTTCGGCTCAGGTCATGATCCCGGAGTCCTGGGATCAAGTCCCACATCGGGCTCCTGGCTCGGCAGGGAGCCTGCTTCTCCCTCTGACCCTATCCCCTCTCATGCTATTTCTCTCTCTCTCTCTCTCAAATAAATAAATAAAATCTTAAAAAAAAAAAAAAATCTCGTCTTTTTTACCCAAGCTTTTTTGTTGTTGTTCCATTTAAATTTATTCTTTGATCATATTCAGACTTCGGTAAGTATTCCTTTGTTCAATGTTTGAGAAACTACAAGGCAATTAACTGGTATTTATTATCTGCCTGAGTTATTTTCTAGATATACTGCATCTATATCTATACCTAGATATACTACAGCAGATTTTTTTTATCTTTTTTTTTTTAAGATTTATTTATTTATTTGAGAAAGAGCATGAGCATGGGGAGGAGCAAAGAGAGAAGGACACAAAGCCCAACTTGGGGCTCGATCCCCTAAGATCATGACCTGAGCCGAAATCAAGAGTCCAAAGCTCAATGGACTGAACCACCAAGGTGCCCCCCCCCCTTTTTTTTATCTTTCTTAATGAGACTGACAAAATTACTTTTCACAGAAAAACCAATGCCATTTGTTGATAGAAACTGAAGTTCTCTGATGTAAATGTCTATCAGACCACCTGCTGAAAATTGGATGGGGGAGATACTGATAGGTACAAAAGTCTCATTTCTTTCTGTCAGTTTTTAAAAAATGTTGAATTTGGTCATCAGAATATAGATTAGGGGCACCTGGGTAGTTCAGTCAGTTAAGCATCTTACTCTTGATCTCAGCTCAGATCTTGATCCCAGGGTCATGAGTCTAAGCCCTGTGCTGGGCTTCACGTTGGGTGTGGAGCCTACTTAAAAAAATAGAGAGAGAGATTTACACTTTGTGTCATTGGACCCCTTTTGCCCATATTTAATATTAATGTAAAGAAATAAATTACTGTCAGAAGACATGGTGATATAAGCAGACATGGAACAATTTTTTTTGACTGAAAAAAATTTTAAATACTCGATATTTTAAAGGTAAAAATTAAAGTTCTAGTAATTATTTTTACATTCTTTGTACTGTTATAGTTTTAAAGACAAATTGTGGAATCTCAAGTTAGATCATTTTACTATAATAGTTGTTGAAAATTAAGAAAATCAAGGTAGAATAGTACACATGATTTAAAATGTGCTGCCTTTGGGACATGTTTTAAATACTTTGATAACCTAACCTTTGTTAATTGCTTGGAAACAATAAGGAGGACAGGGTCATATTTGTAACTAGATTTCCTTCAGCCAACTCCTGATTTATAAGTTACTATACTGCTAAACAGCAGCAAAAAAAAGGCAATAGCCTCAAAATTAAAGGGGTTTAATTTTTTAAAATTTTAGATGACAAGAGAAAAAATTTTTATCAGTAAAAAATATTTTTATAAGTATTGCTGGCAGGAACGGTATCTCATGGAGATTAACAATACTCAGTAGTAGTTTAATATCAATAGCATATAAACTAGTTCAGTTTTAAATGCTATAATCCCATGTATCATAAATGAATATTATCAATTTATATACCTAAATATATATACCTAAATTTTTCCCATTTAATTTTTTATCAAAGTGTTTATTGTCCTAGAAATCTAATTACTTTGGGGTAGTTTATTACTTGTAAAGTTCTAAGAGTTGCTGGTGTCTGGATTATTTTATGTCAGTGTTAAATAAGGAAAGAGACTAAGATGTATTGGCTTTATGTGTTTATTTTTGTTCTCATATCAGACCTTTTCACCACCTTTGAAGAGAATCTTAGCTTTACTATAGCTACCTTAACAGACTGGGAGAATACAAAATAAATAACCGATTGTACTGGTTGAGTGGTGGCAACAAAAAACTAAGAAGTAATTTATGTGTGTGTTGTCTAGTAATGTACCTCAGATAGCAAATTTACTACCAGGCACTTAAGGCAAATGTTATTATTGAACAATTTGGGGCAGAAGGAAAAATGCTTAAGAAACTTTCTGTATTATATGAAATAATGTCTTGAGTAGATTCATTATTGATGGATTAGAATGAACTGGATATATTCTTGATCCACCCTCCTTTAACCCATACTGACATTCGTCAAATGGTTGGCTGAAATTCATTTCATAATCTGGGACCCCGGAGGAGATTTACCCCTTGTGCAAACCTAATTGACCCAGATAGGAATTGAACATGCTGCATTCAAACAGCAGTACTGTCTTCTGAAAGTTGAGCTAGCCGGAACAAATACATTATTTATTTATTCATATATACTTATGTATTTATATATATTTATATATTCATATATTTATGAAAGAGTCACACCAGTGCCATTATGGAATATCATTTTTTATAGACACATTTCTTCACTCATTAAACTGGAAAAATGTGTCTGTATAATCCAATCCCTCATTGAAAATGGAGAAATAACTATATGTGAAATAACCATACTTGCCAAAGCCTTCAATTGGAGTCATATTATTTGTCATAATATTTGTTTTGCACATAACGGCATTCCTTTCTCTTGATTTTCTTTTTTGTTTTTGTTAGGTGCTTTGGGGCTAGCTCTGGCTGTTCAATAAAACATTTACAGAGATGTGCAACAGGCTGAACAACCTACCATTGATTTTGCACATTAAGTAGTCAGCTGCTTTTCCTAACTTGTTAGGTTCTTTAATGTTACGTGTATGTTCCAAATTATATTTCATTTTTTCTTTAGGGCACTGATTCTGCATATGTGATTGCTTTACTTAGGATCAGAGTAAAGCAAACACTTTTGTATTTTTAAGGACACGCACAGCTTTTACAGCATTCATCACTTAAACATCGATGAAATAGCTTTGCTCCAGAACCTCATTATCATGACAGTTAATGTTCAGCCATAGCACACAGGTTGTGCGTTATCAAGAATATTAAATTCAGTCAGTGTTAAGCCAGATGTTCTTCACAGTTACTAAATTTTTTTGAGGTGTTTCATAACATTGTAAAAACAATTTTTAAGTAAGCTCTCCACCTAACGTGAGGTTTGAACTCACGACCCCAAGATCACAAGTCTCATGCTGTACCAACTGAACCTGCCAGGCTCCCTATTTTTGTAAAATATTTTAAAATAGTAACACTAATACTAATATTCATGTGAGATAATTTGTCTTCTTGAATTCATACATTTATTTTATTATTTTCATTTTAAAAACAAAGTGGAAATTATGCTCACTTGTCTTCATAGGCCTTAAAAGATCAAATTTTTTAATTACTATTATTTTAGCAGTTTGTTCTAAGAAAATTAAAACTTTTCCGGAAGATGAGCTTAGGTGATTGAGACATTGATTCAGGTGTACTTGGCATAGCAGTTCATTAACTACGTGTTAATTATCTATGATTACTCCAGAAAAGCTATATGATCTTTTAGGTTGCTTCATTAAATCATTAATTTTCTTGGAGGTAACTAAGCTTGACATAATTAAGCCATCTCAGTCTCCACAGATTTTTATCTTCCCATGATGTCAAGAACACTGGAACACTGAGCTAGTTAATATAAGGCATTGTAACTTACTCCCTGGGTGTATTGACTGTATATTTTTAGATTATTTATACTATTTTGGTTCATTTTATGTTATATTTAATCTCATAAATTTCCTTAATGTTATAGCTTAGATTTTGAATTTCCTGTGTAATAAGCCCACTGATGTATATGAACTACTTCTTACCAACAGTTCTTTGACCCATGGCTACAGAAAGCTGCTTCAGTTTATCCAGAAAGTCATATATGAGGAAGGATTTGATGGCTCCAATCCCCAGGTATTGAGCACCTTCAAAACCTTTTATAATCATGTATGTAATGTTGCTTTTAAACTCTCTAGAGGTAAACCCAGAAGGTTTTAGAATCATCAACAGTGAACAAACTGTTCCCAAACTCAGAAGATGTCAATAAGCAGAGCACAGGCAGCCGTAGTTTAATTGTTAATGTGTATTTAAAGTTTTAGCTAAGTTCTCAGTGGATGCACAGATGTATACACACATTGTCAACATAAATTATTTTTAAATATGTATTTATAGCACCTGGAATTAATAAATAGCCACATTTGGA
Source organism: Mirounga leonina (assembly GCF_011800145.1). Lineage (NCBI taxonomy): Eukaryota > Metazoa > Chordata > Mammalia > Carnivora > Phocidae > Mirounga > Mirounga leonina. The sequence continues at coordinate 11,221,394 of NW_023270418.1, forward strand.
AAATTACTCCTAAATCTGCAAGACTTGTACTTTCTTATCTAAATTTTTTATATTTGTCATTCAGTCTTTAATTGAATTACCTTATGAGTAAGGATTAATTATTTTAAGATTTTATTTCTTATAACATCATACTTTGATTTGTTTCACTGAATAAAAAATGCATTTTTATTTGCTGTCTTAAAATATTTTATAACTTAATTATTTCTCTGTAGCGTCTAAAAACAGAAGTTTTTAAATTCCCACTATTAATTCCAAATTCCTACTATTAAAGATGTTCCGGTTAGTTTAACTTAAACAAAATGAGAGAAATTTTATTTCTAGATATCATGCCTTTCAGAAATCTTTCTGAGTGATTTTAATTGCTGTAGCTGCTAAAGATTTGCAGTTTATTATTATTATTTTAGCAGAATTATTTCCAAAGCACCAGTATTTTTACTGAAGAAAGCAAAGAATCCAAAAGTCTTTTTTTGGCATTATCAACTATATTTGCTCTTAATCCACAAATTGTAAGCATTCTTGTAAATTTTACTAAACTGTATTTAATGTTTCTTTCCACAGCAAGATAATTTTTAAATTTGTTTTGATCATCAGTTTAATAACAAGTTGAAAATACTTATGTGTGTGGTGAAGCATACACATTTATTTATAGATGGCTCTTCATGTATGTTACAGTTTTTGTGATAGGCCTTGGTTTTTGTTACAATTTTATCTTGCTCATTGTTGCTCTGTTTTTGGTCCTAGCTAAGATTTATGGGCACTGTGTCCGCCCTTTGGTGGCATTGCCTGTCAGGAGAGGTAAATTGGTTCCTGACAGACACCTCTCCCCACTTGCTGTGGTTACTATAGAAACAGGCATGTCATAACAGTTCCTATGATACAGTGTGCAGAGCTGCTCTTCTTGCAGAATGATGACACATCTTCAAAGAGCAGGAAATTTTATAAAATGCAAAACAGCAAAGGCAATAGCAAAAAGATATACACATACTTGTGGATATATGTATATACACACATATATGTACACACATCTACACACATCCGTCCAAAGGACCCTTGATCAGTAAGCTACTATTGGAGTGGAATGAAATGTTTGTTTTCTTGGTTATTTATTTGAGTATGAAAAACACCACCATTTTCAATAAATAGTATTTTATCTCATGTAAGTTGATAAACAACAAACTGAACTGGTTTGTCTCTCTGAACCAGAGGTTCTACAACTATTGACTTACATAAAGATTAAACAGAGTTGAGGTAGATATTTATATGGTGAATACCAAGAATGCTGAAAAAAATTTACAAAATGCCAGTAAGTTATAAAATTCCAATTTTATTGGAACAAAAGCATAAATTTTATGTTGTGTTTTTTTGTTACTATATTTCTATATTGTTATATTATAGAATGTATCATTTGCTAAATTACCTCATCTGTACATCTGTCTCAGAAACTTTAGATGAGTTCAAGAAGCCACAAAAATGCATCTGTGAAGCACTACTTCAAAAAAATATTATTCCTGAGTCAAAATAATGTTCTGATCCTGAAATAAATCCTCCTTCAAAAAAAAAAAAAGATTTTTTATTTATTCATTTGAGAGAGACAGACAAGACAGAGAGAGCACAAGCAGGGGGAGAGGCAGAGAGAGAGGGAGAAGCAAGAGTCCCTGCTGAGCTGGGAGCCTGACGTGGGGCTCAACCCCAGGACCCTCGGATCATGACCTGATCTGAAGGCAGACCCTTAACCGACTGAGCCACCGAGGCGCCCCAAATCCTTCTTTTTAAAAGGAAATTTTCATCTTATTTTCTCTATTACATTTTCAAATAAGCTTATATTTTCAAATAACCTCATTTAGTTTATTTGAAGTAAGCTATAAGAAACTGAGTATTGGGGCGCCTGGGTGGCTCAGTCGGTTAAGCGACTGCCTTCGGCTCAGGTCATGATCCTGGAGTCCCGGGATCGAGTCCCGCATCGGGCTCCCTGCTCTGCAGGGTGTCTGCTTCTCCCTCTGACCCTCCTCCCTCTCATGCTCTCTCTCTCTGTCTCATTCTCTCTCTCAAATAAATAAATAAAATCTTAAAAAAAAAAAAAAGAAACTGAGTATTATATATTATATAATTACCTTGGTAGTAAGTAAAGTATTGTAGCTCATCTGTAAAGATACTTGGAATGGAGATATTTACAAATTGCTGTCATAATTTCATTTAAGTTATGATTTTTTAAATATCTAAGAAATGTGCAATAAAAATGAAATTTGAACATAGATTTTACTTAGAATACCAGATTAAATATTTTAGATGTTCTCATAGGAATAAATTTAACTATTTACTGTTCAGCTTTCCACAAAAGTTTATTTTATAAATTTTGTTATGCCTCACGATGTGCCCCATTATTATATGGCATAGCAAAGGAATTATATGTCCAAAACGACACAGGAAATTTGTAATTCAGCCTTTGTTTTTGCAATTACTGTCATTTTTTAAAAAATATAAATGTATTCCCTATGTTGAAGTATTATCTCAGTTATGTTCTGGTGTGCTGAGTACCTACCTTATTCATTCATTCTTTGGCTTAACATTTTCACATTTTCATTTTATTTTCAGATATATCAGTATATTTGTCAAAGTCGCTAAACCTCTGTAGTTCTCCTGCTTCTGCACCTAACAGCATTTTTCTTATAAACTTTTAGCAGATGTTCTTTGATACAATAGTTGGTAATGGTGACTGGGTTAAAATATACAGCCGACCTTTGGTTTCTGAAATGTTGACAGGGGAAACAATATAATGCTGCTCTCCTTCTACCTTCAGGTTTTGTTCTAATACCTAGATTTTGGGGGAAGGTTTCTCTCTCCCTTTTTCCAGATCGCTCTTTTTGTTGAGAATCTAATTTAAGCTACAGTTCATGAGAAAACAAGTTTAGGAATGACAAAATGAAACTTAATCTTGTCATTTTCTTAAATTCTGAGTTTCTAAGTAATACAGTGTAAGGGATAACCTATCAGTTCACAAATATCTTACATGAATTCATCAAAAACTTATTTAAACTTCTAACCCATGCCGTGGTACATATTATTACCTTTATTTCATTTAAGTAATGCAGAAATTAAAAAAGAAAACAATTTTTATGGATTGCTGAGGATCATAACATATATCTTAAGGTTATTGCCTTCATAAACTTAATATGACCAGAACAGAAAATTGGACCAGCTGCCTTAATAGTATCATCATGTTCCAGGTCCTTGGAGTCAGGAAGGTTTTTTTAAATGTGCTCAAACTAAATTCCTTTTTCTGTAATCTCATTTCAATAGCTTTATCCAACTCATTGTGTTCCTTTATATATTTGAAGGATTGTATGGGCTCATAGTACAATGTTCTATTCTATCCTTTTTATTGTAGAGATGAGAAAATGAATGCCTAAGTAGTGTAGGGTCTTGCCCAAAACCACATCTTCTTAGTTACACAGTCCAGACTGTGAATATCTTCTTATAATTCCATTTTACTAATTATTGTCCCCTTTTGTTTTTCCTCTTCTAACATTTCAGTGTTTTGTTCATTTTCTCTACTTTCCTTTGTTAATAAATTCTCAAAAATACACAAACTCAACTTTCATCTGTAATATCAGGGAGATAGTGGTTGGTTAATAAATTATATTAGTTAAATAAATTTTATTAGTTTTATTATAGCAATAACCAGTGATATATTGCAGGATCTGGCTTCATCAGAAGTCACACTCAAAAATGACACATGTTCCAAACTTTTGCTTTAAGAGAGAAAACCTACTTTCCCCACTGGAACTGTAGTAATGATTTTTCAATTATTTCCATGCACCAGGTTTTGCTAATGTCTCCTCCTTTGCCCAGAAATTTTGCCAGATTGCTAAGGAAAGCATATATAAAACATTTGTTCAGTTAGAATAACCCAAACAGTAAAATTTGTTATAAATACATCTCTGGCAAACACTTATTGATAATCATCCTAGGTTTTATTTAATGGTTTTTAAATGTTCTTTTCCCAGGAAATATTAGTCACTATTGTGACCTTAATATCAGTAGTCTTAACTTCTAGATGTTTACTTGTTCAATTTTATGAAAGCAATGAACTTAAATTATTTTGTAAAAATAGCTTCAAGAAGAATAAGTAAAGGCATATATAGAGTGTAAAACCAAAACACACATTTTTAAACTTCTTTCAAACAAAGTACCAGGCATTGGACACAGGAGCATTAAATGAGAAATATTGAGCAAATTATAGTTTATTGAAAGACTTGTAGAATTTTGTAATACTAAGAATGGTTTGTAAGCATTCTGGTTTGGGTGTTCTTTATTGCTAACTGATTTTTTATATATTATTTCAGGCGCCTCAAACATAATCCTTAGAGTAGTCACTGTTAAAATATAGAAGTTTGAGACTTTTGATACTCTTCAAATTTTCCAAAAGTAAGAAAAAATCAGCTGGGTTTTTTTTGCACTCTTGTAATAATGAAGATTTCCTTTATTGCCTTATACTAACTACACATAAAGGTTTTTACCACCTCTACTGACATTATCTCCCTAATCTTTCATAAATTTAAAAACTGGCAAAGAGAAGTAAAAGAGGTATCCTACTGGTTAACAAAACCTAATGTGTTTACCTCCCTCCCACTTCTCTCTAGAAAAAACAGAAAAACATTTTAAGAATAGGAATCCAGAATCTTGGTTCACCTTTGTGGGGAGATGACATTTGCTGTACAGAAAACTGTGACAACAGCCACAGCCTTACGAAGTTCCTGTATGTTCTCCGTGGTCTTCTACGAACCTCTCTTTCAGCCTGTATCATCACAATGCCAACACATCTTATCCAGGTATAAATTGTCCCAAAAGTTCTTTCTCCTAACTAGTGTGACATAATGAAGTGCAATATATAAATGCTTTATGAGTCTGAGTCTGATAAGTTCTTTTCATATGCCATTTAAGTAAAACAGATTTCAGAAATGCCAGAGAGGAAAATGTCTTTTACTTTAAATTGTTAAATTGTTGTGTATTTGTGGTTTTAATATACAGTGAGTGTATGGTAAGTCCATCTTTAATAATGTTATTATTTTTTTCTTTGATATCTTGTAAACATATAATATTGTGACATGAGGTTGATATCTTTTACTGATATCTTTTCATTAATCGTAAAGCTGATCTGAACATAGGTCTTGAAGAAATATTTGTACACCTGTGTTCTTAGCAGCATTATTTATAATAGCTAAAATGTGGAAGCAATCTGAGAATCCATTAACAGATGAATCCATAAGCAAGATGTGGCCTATATTGCAACGGAATATTATTCAACCTTGAAAAGGAAGGCAGTTCTGACATACGCAGCAACACTGATGAATCTTGAGGCCATTATCCTAAGTGAAATAAGTCAGTCACAAAAAGACAAATACTGTGATTCCATTTACATAAGGTACTTAACGTATTAAAAATCATAGAGACCAGGCGCCTGGGTGGCTCAGTCGTTAAGCGTCTGCCTTAGGCTCAGGTCATGATCCCAGGGTCCTGGGATCAAGTGCCACATTGGGCTCCCCGCTCTGCGGGAAGCCTGCTTCTCCCTCTCCCACTCCCCCTGCTTGTGTTCCTGCTCTCGCTATGTCTCTCTCTGTCAAATAAATAAATAAAATCTTAAAAAAAAAAAAAAATCATAGAGACCGACGGTAGTATGGTGGTTGCCAGGGTCTGGGGGGAAGAGGGAATGGCAAGTTATTATTTAATAGGTACAGAGTTTCAGTTTTACAAAATGAAAACAGGTCTGGAAATTGTTAGTGGTGATGGTAGCACAACATTATGAATGTATTTAATATCACTGAACTGTACATTTAAAAATGGTTAAAATGGTAAATTTTACATATCTTTTTCCGCGTTCAAAATTTTGAAGGAAAAAAGTTGATCTGAATAGGACAATTCCCCTTCTTCCCTTGCTGTTTCTATGTATAAACCTCCTGAAGCTACACTCTCAGGAAAAGAGGTCAGTCCTCCCCAGATAGAAAAAGAGGGATCTTTGCAAGATTTTCCTCAACGGCTCAAAAAGTCCTTTTCTTAAGAATGTTCAAGATGGGGGCGGCTGGGTGGCTCAGTCGTTAAGCGTCTGCCTTCGGCTCAGGTCATGATCCCGGAGTCCTGGAATGGAGTCCCACATTGGGCTCCCTGCTCCGCAAGAAGCCTGCTCCTCCCTCTCCCTCTCCCACTCCCCCTGCTTGTGTTCCCTCTCTCGCTGTGTCTCTCTCTGTCAAATAAATAAATAAAATCTTAAAGAAAAAAAAAAAGAATGTTCAATAGGCTGGGGTGCCTGGCTGGCTCAGTCAGAAGAGCATGCAACTCCTGATCTCAGGATCATGAGTTCAAACCCCACATTGGGTGTAGAGATTACTTTAATAAATAAAACTTTTAAAAAAACCTTTATTTTCTCTTTTTTTATTTCATTTTTTTCCCTGGAGAGAGAGAGTGGGCGAGGGGTGTGGAGGGTGAGAGACAGAGGAAGTGGGAGAGAGAAAATCCTAAGCAGTCTCCATGCTCAGCACGGAGCCCAACGCAGGACTCAGTCTCATGACCCTGAGACCATGACCTGAGCCAAAATCAAGAGTCAGACGTTCAACCCACTGAGCCACCCAGGTGCCCTCTCAAAAGAAATTTTTTTAAAAAAGATTGTTCAAGAGGCAAGTTTGGGACAATTTTCATCATTATTATTATTATTGTACAGGCAATAGAGAAACTAGAATTACATCATATATTTTTCCATGGTATTATTTTATATGTATATATATTATATATATTAGAAATAATAAAAAAATTGGCTGCAATGAATGGAATGTGAAAATCAAAATAAGCAAAATCACTGAAATCATTTTTTCTAATGTACATACTAAAACACTATGAGGGAAGGGGGGATAGGGGATGGGTGGGTGGGTGATAGACATTGGTGAGGGTATGTGCAATGGTGAGCACTGTGTATTGTGAAAGACTGATGAATCACAGACCTGTGCCCTGAAACAAATAATACAGTATATGTTAATAATAAAAAAAAAATTTTTTAAACACTATAATTTAAAATGACATTTATAGCAGAAGAGTTTTGAGTTTTGTTTTCCTTTACTTCTCTAGGAAATCATAATAATAACAATAGTGATAGCAGCTGATAAATATAAAACACTTAAAGTCAGGATCTAATGGTTCTTATAAATTTTTATATAACTGTATAACTATAAAATTTGATATAACTACTGTTACAATCTCCATTTTACACATAAGGAAACTGAGGCACACAAAAATTAAGAAACTAGATGAATGTTCAGTACTTGAGAAACCATGATTTGAACCCAGAAAATGGATTCCAGAACCACATACTAGAATATGTAACAGGTTTTTATTCTAGAACTCATTCAAAGCTAGTGAATCTCCTATCTTTTATCTTAGAGCTAGAAATGACATGGGGTTCATCTGTGCTAGGCTTCTGCCTTTGGACAAGTAAAGCATTATCCCTGTTTTGCAACTGAGGTCTGAACTGCAATGGCATGTTCAAGCAAATCACAGAAACCAAGACTGTACTTGGTGAGATTACGTGGGTCTATGCAAACTCTACATATAACTACATTAACAGAAATATGAGATATAATTGAAATTTGGAGTTTGCCAAGGAGATAAAGAAATACCATTTTAAGATGCTGTATCTAAACATACTGTATAAGGATTAAAGCGGAGACTTTGTTAAGGACCATGTGAAGTTTGTGACACATGAATCCTTCATGAGGATTCCTTCATGAGCTTTCCTTCAATGTATAGGAAAAGGTTCATACTTTCCTTTAAGAAAAAGTCACTATTTTAAGTGATTATTTAAGCATTTTAAGATGGTCTCATATAGCACTGTATTCCTTCCTGCACAAGGGGAAAGAGAAGTGTAATTGACAGTGTATCCCCATACATTGTCAGCGACTTGTGCTTTTGAGCTTTCTGAGGGTTACCATAGCAACTTTCTACTGTTCAAGTTAGCATTCCTCTTCAATAATTAAAATTTTTAGCAAAATAAAAATTAAATCTTAATCAGAAAAAAATTTTGACTTTTCACATCAAGATTTCTTTTTTTTTTTTAAGTAAATACGTGGGGCTCAAACTCACAACCCCAAATTGAAATCAAGAGTTGCATGCTGTCCCAACTGAGCCAGTGAGGTGCCTCTCAACATCAAGATTTCTTAAATCCAAATATTTCCCTCTCAACAAATTGGGGAGAAAAATCTGCATTTCTTATAAATTTAGTTATTAAGTTGTGTTTTACTATTTTATTCATTCATTCATTTTTTCTACACTGTTTTTGAGTGACTGGTAGTGCTATAGCCCACTTTTTATATCAGTGAAATTTTAAAATTGAACAAGATACTGGTTCCTTTCAGAGACCTTACTCTCTAGTTGGGAGATAAACATTAAAAACTTGTGTTACAATTTGAAAATGAAGTTAAGGAAACAGTTGCATTCATAACAGCACCAAAAAGAATAAAATACTTAGGAATAATTTTCACAAGGAAAATGTAAAACTTATACTCTGAAAACTATAAAACATTGTTGAAAGAAATTTTTAATGATCTAAATGAATAGAAAAACTTCCAAGGTTCATGGATCAGAAGGTTCAAAATTAATATGACCATAGTCTCCAGACTCATCTACAGATCCAATGCAGTCCTTATCAGAATTCCAGTTGACTTTTTGGGAGAAATTTGCAAGCTGATTCTAAAATGGCTATGGAATTTCAGAGGACTTAGAATAACCAAAATAATCCTAAAAAGGAATAAAGTAGGAGGGCTCATAATTCTCAATTGCAAAATTTACTATAAAACAACGGTAAAAGGCAGTGTAGTACTCTCATAAAATAGGCATATAAATCAACGGAATAGAATTGAGAGTTTAAAAATAAATCCATACAGTCAACTGATTTCAACAAGGGTGCCAAGACCATTCAATAAGAAAAGAATCATCTTTTTCAACAAATGGGATGGGACAACTAGATAGCCACATGAGCAAAAGAATGAAGTTGGACTATTACCCCACAGCATGTACAAAAATTAATTCAAATGGATCGAAGACCTAAATGTAAGAGCCAAAACTATAAAACTCTTAGAAAAAAACTTAGGGAAAAATCTTTATAACCTTAGATTTGGCAAAGAATTCTTAGATATGGCACCAAAAGCACAAACAATGAAAAAAAAAATAGACAAAGGGGACTTCATCAAACTTAGAAACTTCTTTAAAGTAGCTTCCATGCCCAATGTGGGGCTTGAACTCACAGCCCTTAGATGAAGAGTCACATGCTCTACCAACTGAGCCAGCCACGCACCTCAAAATTAAAAACTTTTATGTTCAAAGGACACCATCAAGAAATCATAATGATGGGTGAAAATATTTACAAGTCATATATCTGATTAGAGATTTGTATCTACAACACATAAAGAATGCTTTCAACTCAATAATAAAAAGACAATTCAGTAAAAAATGGGAAAGGAATTTGAATATACAATTTCCAAAGAAGATAGACAAATGCCCAGTTAGCACATGAAAGATGCTCAACATCGTGAATCATCAAAAATGCAAATCAAAATTACAATGAGATACTACTACATTATCTAGAATGGGTAAAATAAAAGGTAGCAGTAAATGTTGGCAAGGTGAAGAAATTAGAACCGTCATACTTTGCTGGGGGGAATGTAAAAGGGTACAGCTGCTTTGGAAACAGTCTGGCACTTTTCAATGATTCAACATAGAGTTATCATATGACCCAGCAATTCCACTCATTAGCATATACCCAAGAGAAATGAGACCATGTGTCCACATAGAAACATGTGCATGAATGTTTATAGCACCCTTATTCATAAGAGCCAAAAGATGGAAACAGCCTAAATCTCCATTACTGATGCCTGGATAAACAAATGTTTATATCCATACAATGAAATATTATTTGGCTATAAAAAGGAATGAAGTACTAATATTTGCTACAAGATGGATGAACCTTAAAAAAGATTATGCCAGGGGGGTGGGAGGATGAGTTAGCCTGGTGGTGGGTATTGAGGAGGGCACATTCTGCATGGAGCACTGGGTGTTGTGCACAAACAATGAATCATGGAACACTTCATCTAAAACTAATGATGTAATGTATGGGGATTAACATAAGAATAAAAAATTAAAAAAGATTATGCCAAGTAAAAGAAGCCATCACAAAAGAACATATACTATATGATTTCATTAATATGAAGGTCCTGAATAGGAAATCTGTAGAGACAGAAAATAAATAGCGTTACCTAGGGTTTGGAGTGTAGTGAGACATGGAGACCTTGAATATGCAGAGGGGTGATTTGTAAAAAGATTGAAGGTTTGGGTTTTTTTTTAAAGTGAAGAAAATGTGATAAAATTGCCTTGAATGAGGGTTGCACATATCTGTGAATACTAAAACACCACTGAATTGTGCACTTTAAATGGGTGAATTGTTATTTCAATAAAGCTGCTGATAAAAAAAAAGATAAGTTACAAAATAGTTGGTAAATCTGATAGCAGAGTTATGAGGATATCAGATCAGAACTTTAGTCCAGTGATTCTCAAACTTTTTTATCTCAGAACCTCTTTACACTCTTAAAAACTATGGACAATCTCAACTTTTTTTTCATTTGAGTTGTATCTAATATTTACCATGTTAGAAACGGAAAGAAATTTTTAAATTTTTATGAATTCATTTAAAATAATAAAATGATTACACAATTGTAAATAATAATGATTTTCCAAAAGAAAACAAAAATTTTAGCAGGAAGAGTAACGTTGTTTTTACATTTTTCCTTAGTAGAAAACAGCAGGTTCTAATATTTGCTTCGTTATTCAATCCATTGTGATATATTGTTTTGGTTGAAAAATGAAAAGAAAATCTGACTTCATACAGATATATTGTTGGAAAAGAGAGAACTGTTTTAATAGCCTTTTCAGATAATTGTGGATATTCTTTTTCAATATACACTGAAACTCAAAAAATAATAGTTTTATAAACATTGATTACAATGTGGAATCAAAAACTGTATCAGTGAACTTTTTCATAGTATGTTACACTAAAAGGCATTGGCTTATTTTGTGCTTTGAATGGGTCTTTTACCCATTCAAGATATCAACATTTCATTCCTTGGTCATTTGGAAGGCATTTATTCACCGAGTTATGCAGATCTTCCAAATATTTACACATTTCATTATACAGTATCAAACAATCATATTGGTTAATACCAGCACCATCTACAGTGTTATACGTGCCACAGTTTACTTTTATTGCTGATTAGTTTTTGAATGTAAAAATATACCACAATTTCTACTGATGGGCTTGAGTTCTTTCCAGATTGAAGCTATTATGAATAAAGCTACTATGGACATTAATGTATGAGTCTTTGTACAGATATGTATTTTCATCTCTCTAGGAATCACATCCTTCCAAACCTTTTTATTTTTGGTCTTTCATATTTTAGCCATTGTAGTGCACGTAAAATGTATGACATTGTGGTAATTTACATTTCCTTGATAACTAATGATGTTCACCATCTTATCATATACTTGTTGGCTGTTTGCCTGTCTTCTTTTGTCTGTCTTTTGTCCATTGTTTTGAGTCATTTATCTCCTCATTGAATGGTAAAATTCCTTAAATATTTTAGGTATATCTTTGCAATAATATTCTTCCAGTCTATGACTTGGCCTTTTCTATTAACAGTATCTTTTGAAGAGCTGAAGTTTTTAATCTTAATGAAGTTTAACTTATCAATTTTTTTAATGGTTAGTAATTTCTCTCCCCTATTCCTCCCATTTTACAAATCTTTGCCCTCTCTAGGGTTTTTTTCCTATGTTTTCATCTAAAAGTTTTGTAGTTTTATCTTTTACTAACAGGTCAATGTATTCCAATTTGAATTTTTTGCACAACTTTAGTTCATGTTCTCAAATTGTTTTTGACTTATTAGTTAACATTCTAATTATATGTTAACACACTTTACATTCACTAGTTCTCTTTTCTTTAGTATTACTATTTACCAAGGTACTTACTGTCTGCCTCATATATGTGATTTCAATTAATCTTATATATCTAATGCTTTGTGGTCTCTGGGAAGTTAGGGCTACATATTTATAATTTTCTTTTTTGCCAGCTTAGGTTTATGATAATAATACATCATTAAAGACAATAAAGTATAAAGATTCCTAGCAAAGCAACTAGGCTTTTTCTAGATGTTCAATAAATGTTAATTAAAGAAATAATGATTCTTATTTAGGAAATTATTTCTAATATCTGATTGTTGAAACTTCTTGAATCTTTATTATAAATTATGTGATTTTAGCATCTTTTGTCTAACATACCCCAACCTTATCTGCAAATGGTCAATTTGTTAAAATGTCATTTAGTTACCTTAATTATATACAGGATATACCAGCATATTTCAAGCCTTATGACTGAAAAGTTTGGCATAAATAAGAAATGAATTTTGCCTCCTTGGCCAGTAGAATTTATTTATAATTTTATAAGAGGATAATTTATTTTTCCGTTAAGGGCTTTTTACAGATTGTGCATGAACCTAACATTGTGAGTTTACAATCACATGAATATCATAGGGAAACTCCTTTCTCTAATCATCTTAGACATTGTACACTTACTTAAATTGTTTGCATTGTTAATGATGTTAAGTCATTATAAAGTTAATACTTTAATAAATTTGGTTAGCTTTAATGAGTTTCTTGATTACGATGATAAGTAAACTTTGGAAGAGACTTATCAGATACTGGTGAAAATATTGCTACTCTTACTAGGGCTGCAACTATGCTATTACTATAACTATTAGGCACATACCACATGCCAAGCACTCTACAAGCATTATGTTCTTGAATATTGACCACAAGCCTTACTTCTATTTTTACAAGGTCACATAGTTAATAAGTGGCAAGGCCAGTAATGTTCTAACTCGTGTCTTTCCCTGACTCCAAACTCCAACATCTTCACTGTTAAGTTATATAGCTAGCTGCCCTAATCATCACAAAAACTTTGCAAGATAGGCATAATGCCAATTGCAAATAAGATTAAACTGAAATTAAGTGATTCGGCAAAGTCACATATTTAATTACATATTTAAAGCTAATATCAAACTCAGATCTGTTTAAAACTTACTCTTTCCTCTGTCACACTACATCTTTTTGTATCTTGAATTATTAACTACCTCCGATGACAGTAACTTTCCATTAGGAAGAAAGTTCTAGGCTAACATGGCTATTGTTCAGTATTTTTCAAGAGAAAACTATCATTCTAAAACCCTTGATAAATTAGTACATGTGAAAGATTAAGTAAAAAGTTTCATTGCAGTCAGGGGAGGGAAAAAGGATGGAAGCATATTTCCTTATGTGTAACTGCAAAGCAAAGAAAAACAATTATGAAATAAACACATGTATACATGTAATTTTCTTTATTTAGTCCAAAGGGATCAATGCAAGAAAAAGGAAAAAAAATTTTTTCAAATTTTCCTGTGTAAGGAAACAACGGTCATACTATCAGATGAGCTCAAGTCGTCCTATCTATATCACCAGTTAAATAATGATTGAGATGATAAGGTGGACTGGATGTCTGAACATTATGCAATATTTGCACTTTGGTATTTTACAGATACATTTAAAACTTTATATAACTGGAAAAGATACAGTTTAAATTTATGTTTTTTAAGGTACCAGTAAAAAGACTATTTTGAAATGAAAATAGGAAAGTGGAGGGTCAGACTTGGTGATGAGTCTAAGGTTAAATAATGTGAGCAAGAATTAAGATGTGTTCCTCAAAATAGAGAGTATCTTTTAAAGACTGCTCATCCATCTAAAATTTTCCCATTTTCCATAGTCTCTTCCCTCGGCAATTTTTCTAGCTATCATATAAGTAGTTTTCTGGCCCTAATATCAGTTGAGCTATTAAAAGAAACAAATTATTCTTTTGATCTTTGAGCATGACATCTCACCATATATTTTTTTTAATATCAAAGTACTTAGGAGAAAAATATAAGACTTAACAGTTTGCTTAAGCCAATCATGATGTAAATAGGGGATAAAACTCCTAATAACTCTTAAAGACCACAAGGAAAATCGCAATGTTTAGGCTAAGGAAAGAGAATAAGAACTGGAAGCATTATGCTTACAAAGCTAATCAAAGACATATGAATAAACAGAACCAGGGGACTCTGAGTTTATTTAGTAAATCTTACAGAGTGATTTCTCTGGGCCAGTTGCAAACCTTAGCTGTCTTCAAATATTAACTCATTTTATCTTCACAATAAGCCCATATGGTTGTGCTATTATTGTCTCCATTTTACAGATTAGGATACAAGGGACAAAAAAAATTGAAGTGACTTTCCCTAGGTCACACAACTAATGAGGGGCAGGATTTAGACCAGAGCAGTACCCTCTAATTACCGTACTCTTAACCACCATGCTATGCAGCTTACTCAATGGAAGGACTAAAATACCGTCAAAATTAAGAAACAGACTGTGCGCAGGTAGCATTCAATGACAGAAAGAGCCTCGGCTTTTGGAGACAGATAGACTCAATTAGTCATATGGTTTTAGTCGAGTCTTAACTTTGTCAGCCTCAGCTTCTTCCTCTGTAAAAATGGGGTGCAGAAGGCTGAATTCAGAGGATTAGCGACAACACGTGCTGACGCAGTACTAACACTCAGTATATGTCAGCAATCGTTACCTTCACTATTCTTTTTTTTTTAAAGATTTTATTTATTTATTCATGAGAGACAGAAACAGAGGGAGAAGCAGGCCCCCAAGGAGCAGGAAGCCCGATGCGGGACTCGATCCCAGGACCCTGGGATCATGACCTGAGCCGAAGGCAGACGCTTAACCATCTGAGCCACCCAGGCGCCCTACCTTCACTATTCTTACTTAAAAAGACTTCCGAAATCGAGAATTTGAACAGAGATCAGGCGACAGAAAAATAAGTTGTACAAGTGCACCAAAGCAGTAGAAATCCTCAGCTTTCTTTCTCTTTCCATACAAGACTCCGACAGAGTCTTCTCACAGGTTAGGCCTGACACAGACCCGGAGGCCTGCATGAAGTCAGATGGCCAGCTAAATCATGGTAACATCACCGTGTTGTACCATGACTCTCTAACATCGTACGTCAGCTTCCTCTCCGCTGCGACAAGTGCCATTCTACAGACTGAGTCAGGATTTAAGTGGGTGGTTGAATGTCTAAGGGTAATTTAACTCATTCATTCACTTAACAAATATTTACTGCAGGCATTGACACTTGTGGGCATATAGTAGTGCGTAAGACAAACAAGGTCCTGATCCTTGTGGAGGTTTTTCAGCAATGTAAAAGATAGTATGGATGGAGCAGAAAATGAGTATATGTAGGTGTTTGGATGCTTGAGCTTGGAATTTGATAATAAAGTGGTTTCTGTAGGAAATAGAAATGTAGTTTCATATCTTTGGAAATGTCATATAATTAAACATCTATAGGTAGTAGAGTTGTGATACCTTTAGTTGAATATTTTGTGTAAAATATCACTAGATTAAAAGTCCATAAAACATCTATATCTCTTAAATTGGTAAAACAGCCAATCAGTGTTCTTTAGTTATTAGCATTCTGTCAGACTTGTACAGTAATGATTAGTTACCCTTTATTATACTTTTGGCATGCTTCCCATGTTTAATTTCATTGTAGGGAAGGAACACATAGTTAAGGAAATTGCAAAGAGGGGGAAAAGTTAAAATAGGGAAAATAATGACATAGATTCAAAACTGACTTGAATTTATTGTTATAATAAGACTTTTGCAAGCAGAATGAAAAAGAATTATTTTCAAACTTGCCTTTGAAATATTTTGTGTTCAGCCTCACAACTTTGAACTTGGAATTTTTTTTTTTTATTTTCTTTGGGTTAAAACTTATTTCCATAACAGCACAGGAAAAAATAACAAGCATACATTGAAGCAAATATATAAAAATAAATTCTAAATATCTGTTAAGAAAGCATTAAAATTATTCATCAAATATATTATGAATGTCTTAAAAAATATATCGTCTTAAACAATTTTCCCTGTGAGGTTGTAACATTACTCATATTAATATATCTCATTCTAGAAAATAGTTTGAGCATCTGCTCAGAAACATTGTATTGAAAATGTATGTGAAAATGGCCAAGTTAAATACAGACTTTGTTACATGCTAGACTATGGAGTAAAGTGTCCTTAGAAAGAGCGGAACTATGGCCGGCTCCCCTATATTCCAGCATTACCCAGTTCCCAGATCCCTGCTGTGTAGTTGTTCCACTCGCCAAGAAGCCTGTTAAAGAGCCCCCCAGAGCATGTGTACAGCCCTCCATGTTAATAGTTAATTGGTGAGGATGGCAAGATGAGAGGACAGCCGAACATGTGGTCTCTCAGACTCAAGCCGTAGACAGACCTTTAGTTATAATAACAGCAGCTGCTCACGTTCTCACAACTCAACTGTTCAAAACTGTTGTCGAATGAAGGTTGTCGTGGATTGAAAAAAAAAAAAAAAGAGGGAAGGTTACATCTAAGAAAAATAACTAAAACCCTACCTTGAAACTCTTACTATGTATTTAAGTATGAGAAATATTACTTCAACTCTTTAAAACTTAAGTATAAATTTCTAATTTAAAGGTTGTTCTGTTTCAGGTATATTGAACATGCTACTGCTTTTTTCCCATTTACTGTTAGAAATGTTTGTGCACCATTCAAAACTTTTTAATGAGATTTTTTGCAAAGTGATAACTTTGAAGCAGTTACAATAGGATACTGTTTGATTTCCATATCAGCAAGATATGAAGCTATAATTTTTTTTTGGTCTTATGAATGGGAACTGGCTCACTGTTAGTGAACTCTGTCATCCACCTCCAAATTATATAACATTTTGTGCCTTTTAAATTAATTTTATTTTCAATTCCTAGTGACAGTTGTGTGCTTGAAGAAAATGATAACCGATAACATTTATTCTTTTTGGAAATAAAAATTAAGTTTTATGCCAAAAAAATTTAGTTTTATGCCTTATTATGATTTCATTGGTAAGGTGAAAGGAAAATAAATTTCTCTTAGCTAATGCATTTTATTTACGCAATCTATGACAGGTTGTTCTTGATTTGTTTTTATTGATCAAAAGCACTTTTACCTGAAACTGTCAGGAAATAAATATCCAAGAACTTAGAATTGTGATTAAAATGGGGGAGGGTGGCTATTTTTCTACACCTTTCTCAGAACTTTCCTTTCAGGAAGAAAATTTACTTTTTATTATTGCTAATTTATTCCAACTGTCATAACCTACTTTTTAAAGGAATTTTTAAATATAAACAACAACCTAAAAAATTCCTCCTTAATTATATAATAATGCAGGGATGAAAACTTCTTTGACATTATTCACGATAAAATATTAAATAACATTTTCTCATTCTAGAATACTTCTAAATATTGCCAGCATTTAATGTATTTGCTTACAGAACATTAGTTTATAAACTATTTAAATTTTATTTTATTCAGAATAGATTTCAGATTTGAAAGTGGCCTAGAACATATTTTGACTGGTCATCATTGGCATTTGGTCAGTTAATAGTCTTATTCAGTTTTTATCATATAACCCATGTTTTCTAACAATTTGATCTGTGGACTTTTTTCCCCATCTATCTCTTTGAAGAAAACCATCACCAGTATGTTAGTTTATACCAAGGAAAACTCATTTTCTGAAGGAAAGCAGGAAGAAAATGTCTTGTTATAATGTCTCTTGAAAATTGAAGATTTTAGTGTGTTATTTTAATTGATATATTTTCAAATTAATATTTTACAACATTAATGTAATAAAGCTTTGAACCCACTGGAATGAATGAATGTTTCAAAGTAGAGAAATTCAGAACAAGTCTTTTCGCATCCATAAACTTTTGTGTTCATGCTGAGTATCTTAGCAGCTAAACTCTTAAGTCAAGTAATGGACTACTTAGAACTAACCACTAATATGGGATTATGAGAGGTGGACTCCAGTGGCCTTGTGAATTTCCCTCAGTGTGAAACCTTTTATTCTTAAAACAAGAACTAAAAATAATTTCATGGTGAAGGAACAACAGACTTTTGTGAGTTTATAACTATAAAATTTTGGAAAATATTTTTAATGTAATTTTTTATAAAAGCATCATTATAGGAAAGCATAACATCACCTTCTGTCACATAACATAATCTAAGTGCACTTTATTAAGGAGAATATTTAAGGATGAAAATTAGAGATTAGATTTAATCTCTTGATCATAATTATCAATTACTAAAAGATAAAGTCAGATATTCTGTCTGTCAATTTTTCATGAGTTCCTTAATCAAGATCTTCTCAACTGAGAATCTGATTTTTATTTTTCTAGATCTTCTCAACTAGTCTGAAGTAGATTGTAAGAGATTAACATTTTTAGAAGATTAAAAAGCAACAGTTTTAAGAAGTCAACTGAATTGTATTAAACCTATTTTAATTTTGCACCATATGTGTCAAATTCTAGTCTCTGAAAATTTAGTAACTTCATATGAGTCTGGTGCATTGTAAACAGAATCTATTATTCTTTAGAATAACAAATAATAGAACTGTGTTTCAACTTTGCTACTGTAGGCTGTTTATAAGAACCTATAATTCTTATAGCTCCAGTTTTTATTTTCTTCTGTTTTCTGTTACATATTCTGGTATCTGATCAATTTTTTAAATCAAGTCTTAGCTTGTAGGCATTATACATATGTATTTAATTTACTTTCTTGGCCAAGGATGTTTGAAACTTTTTACACAAATAAACTCCAATTTTTCTGTAAGTTTCTGTCTATATAGAGAATTAGTTGCAGAGTACGTACCATTTTATCTTAGTGTAAATATGGACATTAAATATAACATAAACATTTGAAATGGTCAGTAAGATAAGTGTGCATCTCTAAAGGAAAAAATTACCATTTAGAAACCTTTCATTATACGTAATCTAACCAGAGCATATTCAGCAAGCCATAAAAAGAAAACTAATTTTAATTTAAAACTTTTTTTTTTGTTCTAAAGTAACTTTGTGATGTTACACTTCATATGGTGATTCATACTGTACTTCCTTGTAGTGGTGGTGGTTGTTAAAATACTATTTAGAGCCAAAATTTTCAAATATATCAATGATAGAAATAGTGAAACGTCTCATCACAGTATGGAGATTGAGTCATCTGTTTGGGCATATGGAATCTTTGGCTGTTGGACTGCAGTCTTTATAATGCCCAGTGTCCAGGCATGGACACAACTGTTCTGGGAACAGAAGCAGAGAGGGACCTCTGTGTTCAGTCCACTTGAACATGGTAGAAGAAAAAAGAGGAAAGGATCTTTAACATTAATTATTTTTATTATAAACTATCTTTGACTTCATCACTTTTTATGTATAGAAAATAGATACAACTTTATTTAATTTTGCCTTTTTTTTTTACAAATAAAATTATTAAGCTTTTAATCTTTGGTGTTACAAGCTGTCTGAAAAATACCTGTGAGAAAATGTAAGTTTTGAGTTATTCCTATTTATATACCTGGATGCATACTTTCTCTTAAAGAAAGATTACGGTCTTCAAAAAAAAGATACTTATTTCTTAATATTGAAATGAAATGTGCTTGTAACTAATTATAATTTAAAGATCTTTAAGTATGAGGTCATATATTATATCTTAACATTATGTTTTAGCCCTTTGCTATTAATTACAGTATTATTATTATATAAAGAGTTTCTGCTTCTTTAATAATGTTTTCGCACCCTATGTAGTTAATCTTGAATGTTGGGGAGGACCAGGGGAGAGATTAAATTAGCCTTGTAACCTCTTTCTCTTCCAGGCTGATGATGGAAAATAAAAGCTCTTAGCCACAAAATGTAACACACAGAATTAATATTTAATTAGACTAGCAAATTGTACACTGTGACTGAAAGCTTCCAAAGAGTTGTTAGTGCCACAATTGACCTACAGGTTTAATAATAACTCACTTCTAGAAGCAAGTGCCAGTTCAGCATAGTAGAGCCACTGTAAGAAAGTCCTGAGAGATTAAAATCAGCAAACCAAATGGCAGGCAGGGATTCCTGGGATGGAGCCTTCTGGAAAGCTGGGAGCTGGAATAGCTTTTAAGCCAGGATTCAGATGAGAACAGTGGGTGAAAAAGCTGATCCCTCCTGTTCTGGGAGCTTCTGGTTGTAGGCCAAAATCTTAGAACAGATTTTTACTAAATGTTTTTGCTGCAGCTATTAACTTACATTGAAAATCAAATATTGAATAATTTTTCTGTAAAATTTATCAAATTTTTTATGTAAACATTAATTCTTAATTTCTTACATATTAGTACATAATATCTATAAACTCAGATCATTAGATTATCAGATAGGTTTGGCGCTGTACATCTATGCTGTTTTGCTGTGACATGCTGTTTCCTTGTTCCCTGTATAGTTGATTTATATGGTTCATTTCTATATTATTTCATTACGGGGCATTATGCAGAGCCTGAGAAAGAGATTGTGAAGTCTGTAGCCCAAGAAATATTTTTCTTCAAGAAGGTACATATATCAACAAATATAAAATCAAAGGCATTCTTAATTTTTAAAGGCCTTATATCATAAAAGCAATGCTACATTTGCTTATGCTTAGGATGCAATTAAATTACAAGATAAATAATTGGACCTCCTGGTGAAACATTGGATCCTTATATCTCTGAGAAATTAATCTGGTGAAAAATAGGATGCCATGAATTTGAAAATGTGCAAATGCAGAACAGCCAACTAAAGAAGGAACACCTTACATAATTTATTGGTGTTATCTTAAATAATTAAAGAAAAGCCAGTCATTAGTTAAAAATTCAAGCAGATGAGAACCTTGCCAGCAGAGGGAGTAGTCCTGTCTGCCGTCAGGTTCCCATCATTTTCCCACCTGCCTCAGCTCTTTTCCCAGCCAGTCTCCCATCTGGACCTGGCTCTGTCAGCCTGTTCCTGATGACAGGCTATCATTTTATACTCAATATGGGATTATTCTAAGCTGATTTTAAACTTTAGTATCTTTAACCTACCACTGCATCACAAACATCAGCTGGATGCTCTGTTTGATATTTGGATTTTAGCAATTGTTTTTCCAGGCAAGCTATGAGCTTTTGGACATCTGTGAATTACATTTTAAAGGTTTCAAGTATAAAGTAGTAAGCAACAAATTTCTGATTTAAGAAGTTACCCATTAAACATTTTTAAAAAATACAAATGTTCATATGAATAATATGAAACTATCACTTATGAAAAAATACGTTAAATTAATTTTGAATATTATACCATTATTCTCTTCAGCCTATTCATTACAATATTTTGCTTACCCCATGTATAAGAGTCTTCAGAATATGTAAGATTTTTTAAAATGTTTAATAGAATAACCTATTGAAAAAGAAATGGGAAAAAAAAACTGATGTAAATAAATGTTTTGCAAAGCATGTACTATTTGAGGCCAGTGTAAATGTAGATAATATTTCTGAAAATAGCATCATGTGTTCTTAAAAAAAAATTCATGTCAAAACTTAGAATACCAAGTATTCGATCAGATAGAAATCACAAAAAGATGTGGCTCCATTGCTTAATCCTAGTAAAATTTGACAATTTAGCAATTTATTTTGCCCTTGAGGTTAAGTATATTTGCCATTAGCTCCTTTGTGGATATGTTTTAAAGCATTAGAAAGAGGAATCAAAATATGTTTGTTTTATGATTTCCCTACATAAATACCAGTATAAGATGCTACCAAGAGAGTGTGGTTATAGCTACAATTTTTAAAATTTACACAAGTTCCTCTGTATTTTAAAATTAACTGTGTGAATTTTAATAAAAGTCAATATTAAATCTGGAAAGATTTAATCTAATACCTTCATTAAGGTATTATAATTACAAATATTTATTAGTATAACTTTATTTGATAAAATTATATTCTTAAACTCAAAATAATTATGAACAGAATTATTTTTCCCACTATAAAATATTTTTATAAAATAAAAATTTAATCTACTAGTAAATGACAACTCTGGGGAAGGTGGGGGAAGGTTTGTAAAAAGTTACAGTATAAACAATTTTATTATTTCATAGTCTCAATCCTATAGAATGTAGAACTTAATAAGCATAGAAAAACAAATACCTCATTAAACATCTCTAGATTTATCCTTTTATTCAAATTTTTTTATTACATGACGAAATGTCATAAGTTCTAGTATGTTTGTGTTTTGATGCATATCATTTCTCAGAAAAATAACGTGAGATGTTGCGTAGTATACTTGTTTTTCTTGGGATTCTACCCCCCACCCCACACATACAGACACACATCATGTCACGTAGTATGTTCAAACAAAGTAATTTGTATCTTTCTTTAACTTTTCAATATTAACTTAATAGTGCTTTTGCACTATTGTAATCCCAAATCTGATGTGTGTGCCATATACTCAAATGGGAGCTCTACTCTTTGTATTGTGTATTTGCTATCTTATTTGAGTAACTCAAGAACTTATTCTTATTTGAGGCATTGCATAAATGCTTTATGTCAACTGATTTTTTCTTGTCAAGCTTCTTAATAATTAAATGATTGGTTAATTACTTTTTAATTCTCTTGTTAAAAATCTTTCCTGGCACTATACTTTGTATTGGTACAAACTGTATCTTTTTATATTGTTGAGATAATTGGGTCAGAGAAAGTAAGAAAACATTCAGGGTTTGAGGTATTCTAATTGTTACTTGGTTACTCTAAATAGGTATCTCAACTATTTTTATTAGAAAATGGAGGGAGCTTATATGGCAGTAGTTGAATTTTATCTCTTAAAGTTCATAGTTTTGGTTTAATGAGCTTTGAATTGCAAGGGAGCATTAAATTAATCTTCATTTATTTAAAATCTATTTAATGGATTTGGCATATCCTAATAAAGAGGTTACCATTATATAAAAGAAAACAGGAAACATCCTATGAAACCAAACAAGAAACAATCAAAACAAGAACTCTGAAACATTTTGTGAAATTAAAATTGGAATTAAAAAATGGACTGGACAATCTGATTTGCCGTTTTTATGTGCAACAGCATTTGACATGATTTAAATCTAAATAATTAATTAAGAAATTGCACTGCAACAGAAAGTTTTAAGAACCTTTTATGTAACTTAATACAATGCTATTTGAGACTGCCAGCAAACTCTTAAAACTCCTGGACACTGGCTCTCTTCTTTTCTGGCTTCCCTCCTAGTCATGTCTTGGCTACTGTCCAGAGCTGACAACTTTCACCCAGGAGTGAAGGGAGATTTGTCTAGTATAGGGAGGATTTTTGAGCCATCCTAGATTTTCACATCCAGATGGGCAAGGAGGAGGGGTGACAGTATCATTGTACATACTTGGGTGATGTCATTGTGCCATGCATGAATATAACCATTAATTTACTCCTACTGGTGAATCCTGAATGTCCTTACTCAGATGTTCCTTATTAGAAACTATAATGTAACAACTTCAAAATTAACACAAAAATTACTCAAATTTTATGTCCAAGTAACTGATGCACAAATACCTTGAGGTTCTCCATTTCCAACTACGTATACTGCAGACCAAAGAGGTTTCACATCTTGGCTAATAACATAAAAACACTTAGAATCTGTTAAGATGAGAATATGGAAGTTCCAGTTTCAAGGCCTCTGCTCAGATCATTATGCTAAAGCTTTCTGAACACTGTGAATTATATTTTGACAATTTATTGTCCATAGTGTATTTTCCCTGAAGTGAATTGTGATTATTATGCCTTTGAGGATTTTTAAAGCTATCAATTTTAGATTCTTTTAAGTAAATTTACCTACCTTTATCTGAAAGACCACTTAGTATTCTTTTAAGTAAATTTACCTACCTTTATCTGAAAGACCATTACGATTTGAAAGACCTTTGGACACGAGTAGTTTTAAGATATGATTGTGTCAATATACCATACTCCCTATGAATCTTGGGGGTACAGAAGTAATCTGTAACACTATTTTAGCTTTTTTAAAAATATGTACATTTACATGCCCAAATATCTTTTATGTTTTTATACATCACTGGAATACTGAGTGAGTTTATAATTAAGATAAAGATGATCTCAGTCAGAAACTTAGATGTTATTCTTATATAATTTCCAGTGCTTTTTATTCTATAGACTTTTTTTTTCGATATCTGTACAACTTCCACCATCAAGTTTGCCACGTTATGTAACCTATTTTCCAAAACTGCTGCGCAGAAAGTAGTAAGGTCATTCTTAAATATAACTTATTTTTCTTGCTCTAAGACTTCATGAAAGCTTTTAAAATCAAATTTAGTTTGTAGTTAATAACTCTAGTGTAAACCTATGGAACTTAGAAACACAATAAATTAACTATATGAATGAGTTTCTGAGATTTCTAAATCCAGGCTGTATACATCTTTTATTTTGGAATTCATTAGTTTTCCTCTACAAAGTGGATGGTTGATTTTTTAAAATCTTCCATAAATTACCTTAAAAAGAATTATAATGTTGACAAATATTACAGGGTGTTAAGTGGTTTATTAGTAAATTTTAAGGTTAAAGAAAGAAACCCTCTTTGAATGTCAGGTTGTCCATTTAAATATGCAGGACCTTGCTTATATGCTACTAGAATGGAAGACATACTTAAACCTTATAATTTCTATTATTAAAATAATTGAAAAAGCCCTAGTTTATATCACTGCATATCTGAATACTTGAGTTCTAACAAAAACTGACTTTTACCATTTTAGATTCAGATATTTAGATACAAAGGCTTAGTCTTGTATTTATAGATAAAAGGAAATCTGACCTTTTGATTAAGAAATATTGTCAGTAGCCTTTATAAGTGCTTGTTCATCTGAGGGTCCATGACAGGAGTACTCTTCCCAGTTGAGTTTATCCTAAAAGTGAAATGATAAGAGCCTGCTGGTTGTTATCTAAGATTCTTCTTAATGGGAGAACCACATGGTTATTCTTCATCTCCCACTTGTTCTCACCCTCTACAACCAACCCAGCCACACCCCACCCCCACCCCAACATTGTTCAGTACTCAGCACAATGAATCATTTTCAAGTTGACTCATTGTGAACTGTCTCCCAGCTGTTGGAATGTCTGGCAGACATTTTTGTTTGGGTGAAGAATAACTGGCTGAAACCCAACCTGGATGAGTTTGATATAATAGTCTTTGGCTAAAGAAATATTGAGAGGAACTTGTTTATGGCCTCTGAAGCCCCTGTTATTCCTGGAGTAGGACCATCCCCTGTGGCATAGAACTGAAAGTAAGGAATCAATCTGTATTATTTTCTTACCATTGAATGAAAAACTGCCTTAGAAAAAAATAGGCATTTTCAAATTGTTTGTTTTTCTATACTTGGTACCCACATCATTAAGAGTATTAAAGCCAATTAAGGATAATTATTTTTACTGGTTCCTTTTAAGCATACTGATTCAAAGGCTGAAACATTCTTTATACAACACATATTTCTACTTACAGAGGAGTTTCAAATACTGCCCTAGGTATGAGTTAACCAGTCATTTCAGCATAACGTTTAGTGACAGGAGCTACTATGTATTTCAGACTGAGTCAGGTAACATTGACCAGTTTTCTTTTATTTTTCATTCTTATGCAATCCTTACTTACTACAGGACTTAAGAAACAGGAATACCAGTAAGCTCAGTAGTCAGTCGTGTTTACAGGAAGTGAATGTGTTTCATTGTGTTTGGACTTTCCTCTAACAGGGGTCATAGGATCAAACTAAAATTTTCTTAACTGCTTTACATTTCCCATCCTTTTCTAAAGATTATTTTTAAACTGGTAGATATTATGAGTGTATAAAATGGGAGTTTCAAAAGTATAAAATTTTACAAAGAACCATTTTTTCAACTTATCTAGAACTTGAGAGCAAAAATTTGTCTAGGATGTTATAATATATGAAACATTTGCTGACCTATCACCCTGTCAGGGGCTAAAAGAAATACTGAATCTCCACTAAATAAAATAATTCAAGAGAACCTAGAGAGTATTTAATGATTATATTTTAATGATTTTTTTATAGCCATGAAATTCTGAGTATTTTACAACTTTTGCTACTTAAAATGTGACTTTTTTTACACTGTATTATTTAGCAATGTTTTTGGTTCATGTCAGGTTGTATTGGGAAGGAAAGTGTAGACTACTAGTTTAGTGCTAGTCATCTACTCTCTTTTCTTTGCCTTTATTGTTATCCCAGAGCGAAATAGCAGCATCTGGAAGGAGAGAACAGAAGACTCCAGAGCTAGCCATGCTGCAGCCTCTTAGCTGGACCCTTCCGTGATTCTAAAATGATACAGAGGACCTCAGCTGTTACAGGGCTGGGACCTGGTCCCAGTTGACAGCTGATAGCGGGACCTTGCCTTACACATTATACTGTACTATCTACTGCTTCTGAATCCTGATGTCTATCAGATTTTCCAATGGGTAAAGTAATTTGAAAAAGAATAGTGTGTGAGGATAAAGGTAGCCTTGACCCTTAAAACGGAAGAAAAATAATCAATTTATGCTCTCTACCAAAAATAAGAATATTTTCTTCAGCTCTTCCAGTTAGAATAGCACACCTACATGGGCTAGAATTTTCAGTTAAGTGCATATTTTCATCCAGTTTTCAGCCTGTGGTAGCTTTGAATTATTTCTCTATGTTGATAGTTTATCTCCTCTACAATTTGTCACTGAGATGGCATAATGGCACTGAATACATGTTATATTATTAAATATAAAATGAGTGTTTTGTTTCTTGTTTTACAGAATAAAGCAATTATTGCTCGTGTTACAAACTTGTCAGATACAGTAGTTGGTCTGGAATCATTCATTGGTTCTGAGAGAGAAACCAACCCATTATATAAGGATTATCATGGTAAGCAGCACCTTTATAAGGAGAAGAGAATATCCTGGGTTGCCTCTAGAGTACCTGGAAGCATTGTATCCAGTCATAAAATCTACTGTCAAGTAGCATGCGTTTTATTTTATAATATATCTGTTAAATGTTTTCCATTCCTGACCATTCTTTCATGGCAGCTTGTCACCAAACTACATTAAGACTATGGACTGTTTTAACTACTCGAAAGAAGTCAAACCCAAGTACTAAGCCATGCCTCAGTCAGATAAAAATTTTATTGTTCCAGGGACTTAAAGTTGTCATGAAATCAGTTTACTTATTAGCCATGTTTGAAATAAATATATCAATTCTAATAACAACAGCTTTGTATAGTGGTTTATGCTTTACAAAGCCTACCTATATGAAAAATAAAATTCATACTTACTATGTTTTAAAAGCCCTAGTCAATCACATTTTCAGAAAGTGAACATCTTTGATTATATTTGGACTTTGCTCATTTTGTTGTTTGAGTTTTGAGCAAATTTTATAATATTGCCACCCTAGTATAAACACAGGTCACTTAATCAGATTTTAATTTTTTTTGAAGTTTTTAGTAATATTTTGGTCATTTGGTTAATTTGGAGATTTTTTAAAATAAAGGTTCTTACATAGAATCATTGAAATAGGAAAGGTTTAATAGTTTTGCACATCTTAGCTCTAAATAAAATACAGAATATGGGGAATGATAGATTTTTACCTATTTACTTATACTGACTAAATGTCAGTTATTGCTTTTATTTTTGTGGACCTACTGTACTTCCATGGAAACCTCTAAAGACTGAATATCTTATTTGAAGCCTGCTAGAAGATTATATAAGATTGTGATTGCAGGACTTTGACAATTTCTAGAGTCTACAAAAAAAAAAAATTATAAGATACTTTATATGATAACCACCACTGCTTTGAAGTCAACATACAATCTTTTAAAAAGTAATAAAACAGCACAATCTAACAAGTATTTTTTAAAGGCTAGAAAATATAAGCTATGAACAAAAGCTACATAAAATAATTTGCCTCATGATTATTAACTTGCATAACTGTATATGCTATATGCCCAGAATAACCCTATGTATAATTATTTAATCCATTATTGTCACTATTATAGGAAGAAGACTATTAAGATTAAACTATTTCTTTTTTTTTATTTATTATTGAGCTATAATCGACATACAACATTCTATTAGTTTAAGGTGTACAAAGTAATGATGTAAGAGATGTATGTATTATGAAATGATCACCACAGTTAAGTTTTGTTAACATACATCACCACACATAGTTTATGATGTTTTTTCTCTAGTGATGAGAACTTTTAAGATCTCCTGTCTTAGCTACTTTCAAATATACAACACATTATTGTTAAGCATAGTCACCATGCTGTACATTACATTCCTAGGACTTATTTGTCTCAAAACTAGATAAACTATTTTTCAATTTTTATTATTTCTGCTTTCTTTTAAAACAACTCAAGTTAAATATTACCTTAATAAATTATATCTGAATATCATTTGTAAGTATTATGACCTAATAAATTTAGTAAATTGTATTTTATATTCTGACAGTTATTTTGATTAAAACATTTCAAGGGTGAAAGGCTATGATGTTTTGTGCTGAAATCTCTGAATCGATAAATTATTACCAACAGATTAATGAAGGGTTTTGACGACAGGTAGCATTTCTGTTAATAAGAAGGACCTGATAAACTGTATTCATTCATTGTGTAAGGCCTCCTGACTTAAGAGCTAAACCAGCATGTATATATATATATACCAAGGTAAAATGAGGAATGTGCAAGTGAAAGTCTGGTGTGCTCGTTTCTAATGTATTTTACTAAGTAGCTCTGTCTAAGATATATTTAATCTGTATCTAAAAGCTGTCTTCTTAACATATTTTGCATTTTTTTAAGTTTAATAAATCAGGTATTTCAGTGAATTATTTTTGAAGAGGCCATTTTGAAAGTTAAGCACCTAGAGGTTTACCCTTTGAAGCTAAAATGAATACATACATTACTAAGCATTCAAACACACGCACAAAAGCAGTTCTTTAAATAAGATGCATCTCATTTGTTCAGATTTGGATTTGCCTTCTTCCCCCATGTTTAGAGATCAGTGTCTTTGGGATGATGATTTTAAATATGGGCTGAGTCAGGCAGAGAGATGCACTGAAGAATCTTCCATGTCTTCATCTGTGGCAAATGACCCCGAGTTTAGTCAGAAACTGCATTAAGCTGCACAAAAGGCATCCAGTGCCCTTGTCAGAAAAAATTAGCAAGTGTTTCTACTGACAAGAGGCCAAAGCTCACGGTTTACCTAGCACTATTACAAAGCTTATAACAGCTACACAAAGGTCTAACATGCCACAGAAATGAGGGTCTTGGAATGGCATAGGGGTTAAAGTTTGATCCTAGAGTGTGCTCTGAAATGTAGTTTTCTTCAGTGGTTTGCTCAAGTCATTAATAAGGTACAAAATGAAATACTTTTCATTAGTGCTTCACTGGTTATCAGTAACCCATAAGCCTTGTTTTGCTGGCTGCTTACTGGTGCATTTAATAAAATAAAGATCACTCAGTGGTGCCGTGGGCAGCATGCAAGGTGATAGCCATATTTGCTTACTGTAAATACAAGAGAAAATCACACACAAACCGGCTGTAGTTTTGACAAGTATTAAGATCCCTCTTTACATCTGTACTTCTGTACCAAAATGCAATTAGTTTTCCTCGCACAAGGATTTCTGTTTATCTTATTCTGCTTGATTACTTGAGTATAATCACACCATTTGCTTCATTGCTCCTGGTAGTAAGCTCCAGTTTTAAAAGGGGAGGATGCTTGTGTGTAAATTTACAGGATTCTGCTGTAAGACTCTTAATTTATGCACTAAGACAGTGTTTTTAAAAAAATTTTTTCTTTTAATTTCCTTTTCACAAGGTTTGATTCATATTCGGCAGATTCCTCGGCTTAATAACTTGATTTATGATGTATCCGATGTCAAAGACTTAGCTTTTAAATTAAAAAGGAAGCTCTTCACCATTGAGGTAAGAGAGAATTTTTGTATTTTAGTTCATGGACTTGAGGTTAAATAGTCTATGTGTGTATGTATGTGTGTGTGTGTGTGTGTGTGTATATATATTTATATATATACATATATATATATGGGTTTTTTTTACTTTAATGAAATTCTTAGAAGGTGTTTCCTGCTAATATTCTTAAGTTCTTTTGGTGTAACAAAATAATGTTTTTAGACTATCTTATTTTTTTCTCTTTTAATGGCATATCATTAGAGTATAGCAAAAAATGATTTTGTTTTAAACGTCTATTCAAAGTAAGCTCCAAACTTACATGGTAAGTATGACATGCGTATTTCCAAGGCTTTCAAAAGCATATTTAATTAAATGTTAATGAGCTGTGCTTATTTGTGTGTGGAATGTGAATGCTACCCACAATTGTGTATGGCTAAGAAAAGAGGATCCTTATCTATATTCTAAAAGCAGTTTTCTTTACTATTAGTGAAATCACCTTTCCGCTTTCCATGCTGAACAAAACAAAGTGTAATTTACACCAGTGTCTTTAAGTAAATTTTCTACAAAACTTAAAACTTTTTTTGTGACCTTTATGCAAGCAGTTGTGACAGAAAGTAGTGGTACAAAAGATTTATTTCAACTTAATCTTGCTAAAGAGCAAATGAACATAGCACTATTAAGCAATTAGAGTTGATGTATTTATTAACGAAATAAATGCCCAGGGAGAGATGGCTTTTGGGTGATGTGATAGTTATCAGTATAGTCGGTGCAATTTTTTTTAACAAAGACATAAAACAGCCAAGCAGCCTTGACAAACCATTTTGTTTAATCTCTTTTCAAATGAAAAGCTCTTAAGCAGGCCACTTGTCTTAACTGCTTGAAACCATAAAAAGAGAGAATTGCCACCAATAAATTAGCATATTTTTAACTTCATCACCAAATGATGGTCAATGTGGCTTGGCACTGCTTTGGTGTTTGGGACTTCACCCTTAAGTGACCACTTTGGCCCTTTTTTGACCCTCTGCCCTCTTTAGCTGGCCACTTGATAAGGTAACTTCATGGTTCTCCCTCTTTTTCTCTTTCCCTTCACATTTGCAAGTAGCACTAACCTATAAATCATTGTAAGGGCCCTATCCAGTGACAAATTAATGTGCCCTCCTCCTAATTAATGGTCATCAATGTCCTTAATTATCTAATCCTATTGAGAGCAGTTAATAGTTAATCAGGCAGCCAGTTCTTCAAGCAGGTCATCTCTGCAGGAGTGTTAGAAGTTTCTCATCTGGAGATACTCCCTTCAAAAGCCACTTAAAGCCAAAAGATAGAGAGTGTAGAAATACTGATTCTTGAGCTAATTTGCTTTAGTTCTCAAAAGAAACCATTGAAATGGAACCCAATGCTGTAGTTGTTCAAACTTTGTTTCAGTTTTTCTGATAGAATACTAAGAAATTTACCATTATTATTTACCAATTTTAAGCGATATTTTGCTTAAAAACTTTAGAGGCATAAAGTTATAGTTAGTGTCACAAGGAAAGCATGCCTCATCATTTTCTTTTAAGTTGAACTTATATTTTTAATGAAAAATGGGTTTTTTTTTTTTCCTCTGTGCAACACCTTTCTCCCAAATGAGTATTCTGACAAGCAGGTCTAAGGTATCTTGTCTATCATCATACAAACTAAGCAAGTAGATTCCCTAGTGAAAATCATATTGCACCCAGAGAAAAAAGTAGCACTGTAGTGTGAATCATGTTTATTCTCTTTCTCTTTCTCTCTCTCTCTCTCTCTCTCACACACACACAGAGAACACAACACATATATGCACACACACACTGGGTCTTATTTTGGGTGTGAGGAGGTAGAAATAAAGGACTTAAATAATGTCAAGTGGGACCTCTCCTTTGAATAAACTTGGATTCTAATAAAGTGACTATACTTTACCATTGGAGCTGATGTGAGATCTTTTATAAACCACATAGGTTTCTTTTCCATTTCCTCTCTTCTATTCCCAACATTCTGAACTAAGAGAACAATTATAATTGATCACCTGTGGTTTGGAAACAGTATTTGAAAACAAAACACAAATAGATGGTTGGTTTTTAAAAAGTTAATATTTAATACGGTTGATCAAATCCTTTACCTTTTTGGCTTATAACCTTCATCTTTTTTTATACATAGAAATATAGGTGCAACACATTCCAAATAATTTATTCACTCATAAAATAGGAAAAAATAGGAATTCAAGAACGAAACAAACCTAATAGTAGCATATATAGATATAATTATAACAAGATAAAATCATGCGGTTCACATAAGACTAAATGATTTAAATACAGCATTATACCTTATAAAATGCATACCCAACAGATAGCAAGTCTTTGGTAATACATTGTAGAAATTGGAAATTGGAAATGAGAGGATTCCTTTATTGGGGGGAAATTATGACGTGACATTGTTTTAATATGCACAACAAATGTTTTTATTAAAACTGATACCAAAAAAAGATAATAAGATGTATACTCTACTAGTCTGTAAAGTGTGAGACTCTAATATAGCAGGCACTGAATCTGTGTTTTACTTTCAGAAGAGAAAGGTGGTTTAGCAGGTAAAGCAGAAATAAGTTTTCTGATTCCATACAGGTAGATCTGTTACATGATGGAATTTTCTGTCAGTCACATGGTCTCACATGGTTGGCATGTTTGGAAACAAGGAGCAAAAAAAAAAAAAGAAATTACCCTTATTTCTATTTTTAGGGTACCCGTTCTTTGATTTATTAAATACTCTTTTTATATATGAAAACTGAAATTTTTTTTTTTTAACTGACAGCCACCAAGGGCCTCTAGTAAGTAGAGCAGCTCTAACCAGCAGTCTTTAATTTCTTTGAGTGATTTGGAAAAGGCAAAAGAATATTTCTTTCTTCTTGGGCTGTGTATTGGTATTATTCATATTCAAGTGGAAGTATTTATCTAATCACAGTAAATTTTTACTAATACCTAGTATTCATCAGCTATGAAGTTCTATAAATGAGGCCCTCTACAAAAACCATAGCAGAATCATATCTATAGTAATGACACTAAAATACTGGCATGCATTCTGGGTAAGTAAAAGAGAAAATTTAAGGTTGATTCAGTCTGGCTTCAGGTTAAAAAAAAGCTTTCCAATTCTTTGAAAATTTTTAATCCTTGTAAACTGTACATGGAAACTCTCTAGCATGTTTGATTAACCACGACATACTACTTATTCCTTGGCTTACCACATAACCTTTTTTCAGTCATAGTAAGATTTATTAAGCCTTTATTGTGTACCAGGCCCTCTACTGGCTTACTTATACCTTCTATGTAGTAATTGAATGTTTTATAACAAAAGGCTTTACTAAGATATAATAATAGACTCAATGTATAGAAACTGTGTCTTTTTCATCTTCATATCTATCCCAGAACTAAGAACAGAGTCATACACTTAGCAGGTATAAAATCTTTGCTGAAATATATGTATATAGATAAGTTATGGAGTTTGAAAAATTATCCAAATAATACAGCTATAAATATTATGTAAGCTCCACTGGTCAGGTGACATATAAACACTACTTTCTCCATTAAGTTCCACAAGAAATGTAACTTAGGTACATAGCTTCACTTCCAACCTGAAATAACCACTTAGACTTGTGGGGTTTTTTTTCAGTTTCTGTAATTTTTGCTTCTCTAATGCTGGGATCATCATTAACCAGTTTTTTTCTTTATATTAGTAATTATGATGTAATTGTAATACCTAAACAAGTAAGATTTGGTAGGATTTGAAATGTGGCTTCATTTAATTTGATGATATCATAACAGCAAATTTTCAAAATAAGGATAAACAATACTTATATAGGCTTTAATTGGTCCAAAAATAGTAATTATCATAAATAGTATATTTATGTGGGTCTTGCACATTAAATGAATATTGAGAGTCCAGAAAATCAAAGTAGATTAAGTTTTCTCAAGATAGTCTTTAATACTTTGCCCCTAATTCAGAACACAGGACTCTGGTACCTCTCCAGTCATCAAGAACTTTTTCTCACAGAAGAATTGATAAACCAGTATCTATTAAGTAACAACTATTTTTTGATGCACTTACTTAGAAAATTCATTCTTAAGTATTAAGATCAAAATATTATATGCCATCAGTATAAGTTAGCTTTATATAGTACTACAATATACTTGATATGGTTCAGCAGAATTATTTGAAATTTTTACATATTGGAAAAGCATAAACTCTTGTAGTCACTATGACAATGTTGGACAATGTAGAGTTGCATGATATCTTTGGTCCTAGGTTTCCTTACTTCCCTACATTTTGTATCAATAGCCTTTCCAGTTTTAAATGGGAAGTAGAAAGGTGACTGTTTACTATACTTAGAGGTAGAGAGGAGAGTTGGTTGACTTATTTGTCAATTAACAATTATGTCACTAAAAAAAAATAATGGAAACATAAATGTCTGACTCAAGAACATTAAGTTGTAGCACGATATACCTTTTCTGATAATGATGCCCTCCATAAATATTTAAATATTCACTTCCCAGATATATTGCAGTTAGCAAAAGAAAATCAAAGTGGAACATAGGCATCTGTTCATATAGATCAAATCGTTTGTCAAAAATAAATTCAAATTAACATTCTTTAACAATGGAAATGTCATCTTGTACATGTTTACATCTTAATATATTCATTGTATTACCATCCCCATATTTACACTTTTAATTCCTAAATAAGGTAGACATACAGTAGGGTCATATAGGTTTCACAGACTCTCCAGAAGTTGGTAGTACTGTGCTCTTATATATTCCACATGTCATAGCGAGCCTATCAACAGTGCATACCACCTTAAGGGGAACACAGTTTTGAGACTCTGTCTAATCCTATTTCTTCCCACATTGGAATCTTAATTAGAAGAGATAAGGAAAAAAAAAAACATCATTTAACTAAATTATTGTCTTGAATCTGTAGCAAAAGGTATAATCCGCAATTGGGCCAATTAGTGAACCCCATAGTTAGCTATGCTGCAGCGAACAACTTGATTAGATCTGACACCATCCTAGTTCTCACTGTTGTTTTGCCAGGTATGATGGTCAGACTTCAAAGAGCTTGAGGCATCAGCAGGGCAAGGTTTGGAGGCCAGCTTAGGTCCGGTTGTTAATCTCTCTACTAAAACCACAGCAGCTCTCACACAAAACAAGCTTACACGACACAATCATGCGGTATTAAAGTTAGGGTTGAGTCATGCCAATTTGCCTTTGATTTTTTGATGATTGACCAAAGATGGCTACATGACCAGACACATGCTAAAAGTATACTGATTAGGTAAGTTCCCAAAATATTTGAAGTATTTTTTTTAACTTCCTATATAAATGTTGGGAAAGTTTATCCCCTTTGATCAAACTTCCAAAGGGATGGTACTGTATTGGGGGAAAATGAGTATTTCTTATGGCAGCCCGAATCCCAAACTTTTCACTTACCAATTCATAAAAATTAGTGTTTACATTAATAATTCCTTAAGGAGAATGTAAAAGGAAATTCTTTCTAAGTGGTAAGCTTTTAAAAAATCTATTAAACGCATTAAAAGAAAAAAACATTTTTCCCTGAGTCATTTATGTTCACTGACAGTTTTTCTGAAATTTCTTTATAATTACTTTCCACTTAAATGTTGAGTAAAGTGCCCTTCCATGATGTGATTGCATAAGTGTTCTTTTCTCTGCATTCTGATTTGTTGGAACATTGCAGTAATAGTGACATGTTTCCATTCTGAGAAAAGCCTAAGGCTGCGTTAGTATTATTCCGAATGACTGAAGCTGCCATCTTGCTGACTTTCCCTTAGGCAGCACAGGGCCCGTTTGCTTTTGTGTTCATCTCACATGCTTCCTGTGAGTTGGCCTGGCAGAACATCATTGCTTCATTTGGCAAGGAAGAGTAAATTCATGGTTGGCTATTATGTGTCTTAAAGTTTCCATACTGTCATCATCGCCTGAGATAGTTAAGCTGATACTTTGTTATATCAAATGCATCCTGTTTCTTTGAGAATATTTTTAATTATCTTATGACACCTTGACTGTGAATAATTTCTGTATAAAAATGGCCATTTTATAAATTGAACTTAGAGTCTAATATTTCACATTGCACTAATTTTTATACCAATTCATACTACATTTTTGTCAGGAATATAAAGAAAGCATGTATTTGAATAGCAAGATGGTGGCACAAAGCAAAAGTCTAATATTTAGAATCTTGCCAAATAGTTTTCAGTCCATGAGTCTGTTAAAGATTCTGTGGTACCTATAGTCCAGCAGTCTCACTTTTGAGATCGGATGGTACAGATTCAGCATCGTCTAAGGATACAAAGAGAAAAAAAAAGTCTCTTCTCCTCTTTCCTGCATTTTGCCAATACAAGCAATACATACAAGTATGTATTCTATGGTATGGCTCCAGGAGAATTATATGGCAGTACTTCAAGGATTTTCTTACAGCATTTGTAGAACTGCTATAGCAGATATCACCCAGTTTATATGGTGTTTCCTAAACCACTTCCTGCCACAACGTGCTATGTATAGTGTCTGAGAAAGACAGAGAAACAGAAAACCAAAAATGATGACAAATCATGGCTATCCCATTTCATCAGCTAGAAGGTGAGAACATATATTTTACTGATATAGCCTCCAAGGTGCCTAGAAGAGTAAGAACACATTATAGAGCTTACTAAATATGGTATCCGTGAGCTTTGTGATTAATATAGGTAACTTTGGGAATACTTTTGTGCCTAAAACATCTTTAGTCCTTCTTCAAGGTCTTTGCACAGCAAATGTCCAGAATGTTCATCCCTCCATCCTTTCATGGCTTTTTCTTGTCACTGGATTGCAGGTTAAATATCTCAATCTCCTTAGAGAGGTCATCCCTGACTGGCCCATCTGAAGTATTTGCTCAGTTATCTACTATCACGTACCCTATTTTAATTCTCAGTGTAACACATATTACTACAATTGATTATCAGTTAGTTTGTTATTTTTCAACATTATTCCCTTACTTGCTGTAAGCGTCACACGATTAGGGACATAGTCTGTCTTTTTTTGTGGCAAAATCCCAAGCACACATGGTAGGTGTTCCACAAATATTTGTTAAATTGTTAAAGTACTATTTTTAGAGAAACTCATGTCTACCATAAGTGTATTTAAAAGCATGTATCGAGTATCTCATTCATTCTCAGCATTGTGTTGGGTACTTCCGTATAGACTACCATATTTAACTCTTATTTGATGCTCACAGGAACCCTTGCCATTGGCATTTTTACGCACATTTTAATGTGAGGGAATATACGGAGTTATGTAACCTTCCCAAAGTCATAGAGCTAGGATTAAATCCCGATCTTTTAACTCCATGTACAGAATTACACTGGAAAGTTAACATGTTCAGGAGCTCTGTTAATTATTACTGATTTAAAAATAAAAAGTTTGAGTGTTTAACAGGGGCCTAGGACTATTGCAGGTGCTTTATAGCCATTACCTCAGAGATCTCACAACTACCGCATCCCGTGATTATCTACGTTTTATAAATGAGGAAACTTAAAGTTCAAAGAGATCAAGTAACCTAACTTATCCAAAGTCAGAGTTAATAACTGACAGAAATGACACTTAGACCAAAGACCTGGGCTCTGAAACCACAGCTACTCACCACCCCACAAGAGGTACTGCCATCCCATCTTCAGTGCATGACCAGAAAGCCTCTGCCCTGAGACATAAACAAGAACAAACCTCAAAGATATACAGACACATTGATATATAATCTTCTAACATTCATGTTAAAAATTCTTGTGTTCCTAGTAAGCATTTCTACTTTATTTTTATAAAAATATCTTACAAAATTCAGATTGGATTAATCATAGCTTCTCCCTTATATAACATTAGGATTGCAAGATTGTTCTTTTCCTCAATTTTTACTAATTTCTGGTATTTGGTAGGTATTTTTTAATAGAAAAATTAATTCGCAGAAACTATAAAGCCATTCCCAAAAACACTAACCACTTCTGTAGGATTTCTAGATCTTAGCTATGTAATGTGAGGAAAATATTCTATACAAAGAAACAGGGTTCCCTCGCTTGGTTCACTATTTTGATATGGTTCAAAACTATTAAAATTTAATTACAGCGTATTATTATATTCACTTACATTCGACATTCAGATATTTTTGCAAATATTAATTTGCTCATAGTTACCATGTTTTTACATTTTTCTAAATTATTTTACCTATATCATCTTCGAAGCATCAAAAATTATCTTGTGAGATAAGGCATATACATTTTATAAGGTAATAAGATACCAAACTCAGTTTTTTTTTTGCCTCCTTTTTTATCATAACTTGTTCTAATGAAGGTTTGATCCATTCATATTAATACCTATTTCTTTTTCTGTTGCAAATGTTTCATTTATTGGAAGTCCTTCAAATACCATCTTTAAGCAAAATTAAGCAATAAATCTTATGATTGTGAAATATTTTCCTTTTTTATTGATCAATATTAGTAAAAAAGTTTCTACAGTTTAGTATAAGAAATGTTCCTCATTAAGGAAATATGAGATTAATATAAATTATTAGTTTTTAGAAGATAAAACTTTTAAGAGACTAAGAGAAACTGAGGTGTAATGGAAATGCCTCAAAACTAGTAAAGCAGTTCTCTTACTTAAGTAGAAATTAAAGTTTCATCAGAGTTATTACTGTCATAACTCTATGCCACAATGGACATTTCATAGAGTAGCCAGTTCAGGTTCTTTGTATCTGGTATAGTGAAGTTCACTGAACTGTTTTGTCAGGTGCTGTCAAGTCAACCCACCATTGTTGTAGAGAATCAGACTAAATCATTTTGGCATGAGCCTTCCAGAAATAAGATACTTAATATGAATGGTTTAATGAAATTGAGTATTTGGTTTCAGGTTTTTGTAAGACTGTCAAAAATATATTGCACTCATTCAGAAATTTCTGAGTAAATCAATGGTAATATCTGACCATACTTCATTGAAATTTTGCTCTAAATACCTTTACTTAATATAAATAACTTTTGGAATGTATTTGAGTATTTGGGTATGTTTTGTTGGATATGTAATTATTCCCTAAACATTTCAAAGATGTAAAAGTCCCAGAGAAGAGGTGTCTTTTACTAAGATTAAAATTTTCTGTTATAAAATGAACCTAGTACCAGGTTTGAAATAACTATTTTTGTTTCCAAAGGCTATTTTATTAAAAACAAAGTTGAATTTTATTACATTTTTAATGACTTAATGAATTGTTTATGCAAGTTCTAAATATTTAATTCTTCCATGATTGGAAAAACAGCTTATCCTTCTGATCAATAGTCATTTAAAAGGCATTATTATAATGTAGACTTAGTTAAATGCCTCAGACTTTTTTTGTATATGTATTTTGATAGGGAAAAGGGTTGTCGATATATCTGCTCAACAACCTAAGAAATATTTTACCAACTTATACTGTAGCTATGGTGTAGCATTGAAAACCCTTGTAACAAAAAGCCTCTTGGTGCAATTAAAGGTCACTTGTACATATTGTAATAGGCTACTCATTTACAAGATCTTTGTTAAGGGTCAGTGCTATAGCATGAAATGGATTGCCCTTGTTGAGCCTGTAAATAAATGGGTCAACTTATCTTGTATTCAGTGGGCAAAGGGAAAAGCTAATACAATACTATTTTATTAATATTTTCACAAACAAATTGCTAAAATGTTGAGCAAAACCAAATGCACTAGTGCTACATTCTTGATATAATTATAGGATATTACTAAAATAATATTTTTAAGGTGTTTTTTTTTTTAAGTTTTTAAGGAAAGTTTTTAAGGAAAACTACTCATACACATATTCACACAGTTGTTTAAATCCATGGATCATGTCCAGATACAGAAAAGCATAGCACAGTGGTAGTGTTCAAGTGTTCTTTACCATAAAACTAGCATGTTTCAAAACGGCTAAGATGTATATACCCCATTTTTTTGGTATTGAAGTTCAAAATTTGTAAGGGATAGGTATGAAAAAGTAATCAAACTAGACAGTGATTTATTTTCATTATTTCTCACAGCCTTTCCAATGCTCTGAGGAAAACAAATGGTGGTGCAGATAAAGTATTAGTAATGATCTGCGCTGAATGAATTCACTCACCTGATTTTTCAATAAATTAAGATTTTAGGATGAAAGCGAAACTAATGATTAAAATATTTTGTAATTTACAGTAATTTTAATGCATTTAGATTTTGTTTTATGTATACACACATACATACACACACACACATATATATATCTGAGGTGTAAGTTATTTTTTGTTCTCAAAATCAAATTAGTAAAAATATACTAATGAAATAAATTTATCCAGCGCTTTCTATATTCTTCCCTCTGAATTTGGCCCTTCAGATACACAACTATACACCCCTAATTATTTGGGGGGTTGCTGGGTGCTATAAAAAATTTAAATTTGTAGCCAATGCCAAATCAAATCTGGGTCAAACAAAAGTAATTTAACAATGGATTTGAGTCATGAATCAAATGAATAATGATAAATTACCCTTCAAAAACCTGTAGGACTGATTTTTATAGAAAAATACTAAGGCCAGTCATTAAGGCCAATCATGATGTAAGCAGCCAAGGATATCCCTGATCCAAGTAATCTCTGCTCATTGTTTAGCTCTTGAATATCCACTCTTCAGTGTTTTGTTTGGCTTTGCTGCCCTACTTCTTTAGCATAGTGAAAACATCGTGATCATGCTTAAGCCTCTTTTATAAAATATCGAAGCTTTGGGAAAACGTGTTTCATTTAGGTGTATAAATGCTTTTAAACTTATGTCTGTTTTATTCATCATCGTATCCTCTCTTCCTAGTTCAGTACCTGATCATGTATGTGCTCAAAAAATATTGAATGAATGAATGAATGAATGAATGTCCTCTTGACAGTGCTCAAAACATATTAGTACAACTATAAAATCTCACCATTTCAGACTATA
The DNA here is from genome assembly GCF_011800145.1 of Mirounga leonina. Taxonomy (NCBI): domain Eukaryota; kingdom Metazoa; phylum Chordata; class Mammalia; order Carnivora; family Phocidae; genus Mirounga; species Mirounga leonina. Next base: position 11,262,378 of record NW_023270418.1, read on the forward strand.
TGTAATAGTCTGATACTGCTAATACAGTTTTCATAAATGGTTAATCTACTTCTAAGGTTTTAAATAAGTAAAATAACCTTCAAAAATAGCAGCTGATCCATTTGCAACAATATGGATGGATCTATAAGGTATTATGTTAATGACATAAGTGAGAGAAAGTCAAATACCATAGGATTTCACTTATATGTGGAATCTAAAAAACAAAACAAATGAACAAACGATACAAAACATAGACTCATAGATACAAGAAACAAACTTGGTTATCAGACAGGAGAGGGCTGGGGGAGCAGGAGAAGTAGGTGAAGGGGATTAAGAGGTACAGACTTGCAGTTATAAAAATAAGTAACTCATGGGGATATAATGTACAGCAAAGGAACATAGTCACCAATATCATAATAACTTTGTATGGTGACAGATGGTAACTAGAGTTATCATGGGGATAATTTCATAATGTATAAAAATATTGAATCACAACGATAGTTTCAGTACATCTGAAACTAATAGGATATTGTGTGTCAGTCGTACTTCGGCAAAAAATTATTTCAAAATCAGCTAATAATATAATGAACCGTTACTGCTGAAATGAAGTTGAGCTGTACTCTTCAGAAATATCAGATAGAAAGTGAGGAAATATATAATTTTTAGCTACCAAAAAGTGATTGGTATTCTATTTGAATCATTACTCACTGTCATCTTATTGCCCCTTGAAAATTATTTTGAATGCTTCGTCTTGAAAGATATTATAAGAAATTTTCCAAATTTGTAAGAAGTCCCCCCCCAGACCTGACAGGAATCAGTTCTGATTCTTGGGTTTAAAGTACCTATACCTTCTAATCCCCTTTGACCCACCCAGTAATTGCCTGTTAATATGCCTGGTCTTCTTGGGCCAATAGAGTGGATTTTATTGCCTATATGGTTTCCTGGCTTTTAACAAAAATATTACAAAAGATTTGTGAGACTCAGGAGTTAAGCATGAAATAATTACGTACAGTGGAACAATAAACACAACATTTTGGTTAAGTTCAGATTTAAAGGTACATTGGTAATAAAGCAACTAATATCACTTCTGTAATAACAAATCATCAGAACTATCATTATTGAAGAATCATCCCACTGACCTCTTTATGCACATGGGGCTGACAAGTCCCAATCTAATTCTTTAGTTTGGCTTCTTAAGAATTTCCTCCTGGGAAACCATTCTGGCCCGGATAGAAATTTAAGGACAATTATATTCAGAAGAAAGGCTTTACAGTGCATAATTTATAGCTGAATGCATTTCCTTCATGGGTCCTATTGACTTAATATGTAATTTACTCAAGAAACAGAAAGAGTACATGTAAAGATATTTTGGAAGTGTGATCAACTCTTCATAGTGCCGTAAGTATGAATCATTTCTTTGCTTTAGCATTCAAATATTATAACATTCCAATCATTTTACTGGAAAGATTCTTATGGTTTAGTTCATGTAAAAATAGGTAAGTAAAAGACAATACTAAACCAGCTTTGCCTCTGATACTTTAAAGCATGAAGTTCACAGACTATGACCTATGGGGCAAATGCAGCCTCACTGTTTTTTTAAATAAACTTTGATTGGAACACAGCCAGACCTATTTGTTTATGAATTGTCTATGGCTGTTTTCACACTACATCACTGAATTGATATCTTTGGCACGCAAGGCCAAAAAATATTTACTATCTGGTCATTTACAGAGAACGTTTGCTATAAATAAGAACCGCTACTTTAGAAGACTACATGCTTTAAAGAAAATCCACTGAAAGAATTGTCAATTAGAGGATATGACTGATCATCTTAAAATTAAGCTTTGAGTAATAATAAATTCATATAATCACTTGATATGGAATTTGCACTTTCTGAACTAATAATGCAGGTGTGTCTCTTTGAGAAAATACCTAGATTTCTTAAAGTGCTAAAATCAGAAGGGAGCTTAAATGCTTCAAAGACAGCTTCTTATTGTATGCACATATTTTCTCACCCAGCCTCTTTGTCTTCATGAGGAACCCACTTTCTTAGAGGCACCCCATTTCAGTCTCTACCAACTACAGTTGCTAGAAAATTCTTTCAGATGCTAAAGCAACTTCCCACCCATTACATTAGTACTAACTACTTTCTGAAGCCACACATTAATTGCTATTTTATATACTATAACTGGATTCTTAATAAACACCTAATATATGAGAAACAATTAAAATTTATGTGTATATCTTCTTATTTTTCCTTAGATTTTGTATTTTATAAAACAAATTAAATTAACCATTTTATGCTATTTATTGTACATTTAACTTGAAATCTTAAACATGAAGCACATATAATCTTTAGAACATCCTTTAAAGGAACTTTTTTCTTTTTTTTTTTTAAATAAGGTGTTAATTAGAAATATTAAAGTAATAGACTTGAATTCTGAGGTTAAAAAGCTTTCATGAATTACAGGTCCATGGAATTTAAATATTAAAAATCAGTATTTTTGTTTTTAGCATGTTTGAATTCACAAATGAGCTTCAGATGACTAAAAGTGAGAAAAGTAACACTAAATGTGATTTTTCAACTTTATTATAATCTATTTAAGATTATTTCACCATAAGTAAATTAATCAAAATGTAGCATTAAACTTTAGATGACTGCGTAATAAGAAGCATAAGGATATATTTCTAACAAGTTTTGATTTTATCAGAAGTATACCAAAGAAAGATTAGCTGCTCATTATCCACACTACCTAGTGATGTAATTGATAGCCAAATTAAAACAGAAGGCTTAAGTGGCCGCTATGGATCAAGAAGCCTTGCTTATTTTTCACTTCATTTTTTTTAAACTGTAGGAATTTCTTAGGCAGGGAAATAAAACCACATTAAAGCTTAAAATATAAATATATTATTAAAAGTAATTTGGGGGCTGGTCAGAGTATTTTTAAGCTGTATGAGACTTGAGTTGGAATCTTTTGCCATTTTAATTAGAAAATTTAAACATGTGAGGACAGTTTTACTCAAAGTTGCTTTTACTTAATTTAATGCCGATTGTTATTTTTAAAATAATCATATAAAGATTAATGTATTTGGCCTTTGTAAATTGTTTTAAAATTAGATAAAACCAGTCCTTCTCAAAGGTGTTTATAACGTAGACTAGAAAAGAAGATTGCATGAAACCACTACAAAAAGGACTCAACTTAGTGTTTTCAGCCTAATAAAAATGTTGTAAAAATACTTGTAAGCTTGAAAATCACACTAGCTATTCTTGTTTCAAATTCTGTTTAATATATTGTTCTGTATGATTTTATAATAAACAGATTACTCCTTGAACAGGAATTAAGAATAAAGCTGCCAGGAAGGGGTTTTGTTGTCAGAGGAGTTCCCGCCTCATGTTTTGTAAGAGATTTCATGGTCCCATTGTAAAGAGGAGATGATTTAAAACGTGTTCCCAAGATAAACTTTCCCATTGTCATTAATGAGGATGGATAATACTGAGTGACAAGTGCATTAGGAATGACACAGAAAGAGCTGTTAGATTTGTCAGAGCATATCACTTCAGGCAGTGACACTTGAGGACACTCTTTTTGTGGAAATTCAGTTGGGTTGGGGGGGGTTGATTTAAAGATACCGAAGTTTGTGTTTGCTGATAGAATAATGTATTTTACAATTTATAAATGTATATTCTCCAGTGTTTAGAAAATATTTGGAAGGTTCTTTAGATTAAGTTCTTCCACATTCTAAGTTTATACCCTTACTATATCCTGATTTCTTCCTAAGGAAGTCATCAAATTATGTAACACTTAAATGTTACTATATTTCCACAAAACCAATGTTTCTTTTAAAAAGTCTGGTCTCTTGGAATTTTCAACTGAAGGAAAGAGAGTAAAAATTACATATTTTTTTTTAAAGTATCTTACTGTCTTAATCCTATATCTAAGAGGGGCCTCTTTATTCTGCATCTCAGTGAGAATAAAGATTTTGAAATAAGAAAATACATGTCATTTATATTGTCTTTCTAAAAATATATTACTTTAGAGGAACATGTTTTAAATATTAATCAATGAACAATTAATAATGTATGACTCTTCTGATATTTAAAGTGTTTCCAAACTGTAATATGCCTCTCAATTTCGATTTTGAACGTGCAATTGGTCACTTTTTCGCCTTGCTTCATCTTTCGTGCTGCCAACCAAATTTTGTCTCTGTATACCTTTTTGACACTAATATTGACTGAGCCTCTGTTCATTGGAGTTCAAGATTTCCCAAGCGGCATTTTGGAACTAGGATAAACTATCTATCGTGATTGCATACCACTAATCTGTCTCAACCTAACCACCCTATGACTGAAATTGTATTTGACAGTTCACCTCTTCTTGATGAGCTGAGGTGAACATAGCTACGGACCATCCCTGGGAGGACATGGCAACTACTCCATATGCTAGGGAGGGTCCTTTTATTTGTGAAACAAGACTTAAACTATGCCTGTAGCAGAATGGAGATATTTCTCTTTCTCTCTCTAATTTTTCCAATTTTCATAAGGATTGCTTTTATACTACAAATATTTTTTTTTACCCAGAAATGTTTGGTGAATATTTTCCGCCATTACAAGTGCTATCTATAGGTTAGCTTCACCATGAAGTTAAAAATCATGGTCATTAAAAAAAAATTTGTGCTTTCTAAAATGTTCTCTTATCTATATACCACAATTGTCAAAAATCAAAGATTTTCTATTAGTATTTTGACTTCTACCAGAATTTACCAGTTCTTGAACCATCTCAGTAAATTTTCATATTACAAAAAATGTTTTTAAGAAGGGTTTAATTATCTCATATCAACATAAAAATATTTTTCAAAATAGGTTTCAAATTTATTTTAAAGATAAAAAATCGATTTGAAAGATAAAATACCGATTTGAAAAAAATAAAGTGAACACTGTAGCAGGAAGTATTTAAATTTTTTGATACAGATTCCTTATGTAGACTTTAAAATAAACTTACTTACTGCCCTATATTCTTTTTGTGATTCCTTTGGAATCAGAAATTATCAAATATTTTGAGATGATGGACAAGATGTTAAAGGACTTACTATTAATATCTTAGAGAATGAGAAATCTGAAGTAATTTTCAAGAATGTATATAGAGGTTTAATCATAAGGTTAGTTTTAACAACAAACATGGAGAACCAAGTGATTATGAAATATAAATTGTAAAAGAAAAGATTGAGATGATTTAAACAAAGGCATTTGGATATTAAAATGGGTTTTCAAAGACCACATATAGAAGTTGTGATAAAATGGTATCTTTTTTAACCTGTACTGGATTGTTGAAATGTGACTCTATCTATCTATCTAAGGTATCTAAAGATACTCAGATGGCCTGGAAAGTTTGGCCCATGTTAGTTTATCAAAGGAATCACTTATTCCTAATTGTCCATTAGTTTTATTTATTTTTTTATTATTATGTTAATCACCGTACATTACATCATTAGTTTTTGATGTAGTGTTCCGTGATTCATTGTTTGCATATAACACCCAGCGCTCCATGCAGAACATGCCCTCTTTAATACCCATCACCAGGCTAACCCATCCTCCCACCCCCCTCCCCTCTAGAACCCTCAGTTTGTTTCTCAGAGTCCATTGTCTCTCATGGTTCGTCTCTCCCTCCGATTTCCCCCCCTTCATTCTTCCCCTCCTGCTATCGTCGTCTTTTTTTTTTTTTAACATATAATGTATTATTTGTTTCAGAGGTACAGGTCTGTGATTCAACAGTCTTACACAATTCACTGCTCACCATAGCACATACCCTCTCCAATGTCTATCACCAAGCCACCCCATCCCTCCCACCCCCCACCACTCCAGCAATCCTCAGTTTGTTTCCTGAGATTAAGAAGTCCTCATATCAGTGAGGTCATATGATACATGTCTTTCTCTGATTGACTTATTTCACTCAGCATAATACCCTCCAGTTCCATCCATGTCATTGCAAATGGCAAGATTTCATTCCTTTTGATGGCTGCATAATATTCCATTGTATATATATACCACATCTTCTTTATCCATTCATCTGTCGATGGGCATCTTGGCTCTTTCCACAGTTTGGCTATTGTGGACATTGCTGCTATAAACATTGGGGTGCGCGTACCCCTTCAGATCCCTACATTTGTATCTTTGGGGTAAATACCCAGTAGTACAATTGCTGGATCATATGGTAGCTCTATTTTCAACTTTTTGAGGAACCTCCATACTGTTTTCCAGAGTGGCTGCCCAAGCTTGCATTCCCACCGACAGTGTAGGAGGGTTCCCCTTTCTCTGCATCCCTGCCAACATCTGTCATTTCCTGACTTGTTAATTTTAGCCATTCTGACTGGTGTGAGGTGGTATCTCATTGAGGTTTTGATTTGGATTTCCCTGATGCCGAGCGATGTTGAGCACTTTTTCATGTGTCTGTTGGCCATTTGGATGTCTTCTGCCCATTTCTTGATTGGATCATTTTTCTTTGGGTGTTGAATTTAATAAGTTCTTTATAGATTTTGGATACTAGCCCTTTATCTGATATGTCATTTGCAAATATCTTCTCCCATTCTGGTTGGTTGTCTTTTGATTTTGTTGACTGTTTCTTTTGCTGTGCAAAAGCTTTTTATCTTGATGAAGTCCCAATAGTTCATTTTTGCCCTTGCGTCCCTTGCCTTTGGTGATGTTTCTAGGAAGAAGTTGCTGTGGCTGAGGTCGAAGAGGTTGCTGCCTATATTCTCCTTTAGGATTTTGATGGACTCCTGTCTCACATTTAGGTCTTTCAACCATTTTGAGTCTTTTTTTTTTTTTTAAGATTTTATTTATTTATTTGACAGAGAGAGACCCAGTGAGAGAGGGAACACAAGCAGGAGGAGTGGGAGAGGGAGAAGCAGGCTTCCCACTGAGCAGGGAGCCCGATGTGGGGCTCGATCCCAGGACCCTGGGACCTTGTCCTGAGCCAAAGGCAGATGCTTAATGACTGAGCCACCCAGGCGCCCCTTTTTTTAGTCTATTTTTGTGTGTGGTGTAAGGAAATGGTCCAGTTTCATTCTTCTACATGTGACTGTCCAATATTCCCAACACCATTTGTTGAAGAGACTGTCTTTTTTCCATTGGACATTCTTTCCTGCTTTGTTGAAGATCAGTTGACCATAGATTTGAGGGTCCATTTCTGGGCTCTCTATTCTGTTCCATTGATCTATGTGTCTGTTTTTGTGCCAGTACCATACTGTCTTGATGACAGCTTTGTAATAGAGCTTGAAGTCCAGAATTGTGATGCCACCAGCTTTGCTTTTCTTTTTCAACATTCCTCTGGCTATTTGGGGTCTTTTCTAGTTCCATACAAATTTTAGGATTATTTGTTCCATTTCTTTGAAAAAAGTGGATGGTATTTTGATAGGAATTGCATTAAATGTATAGATTGCTTTAGGTAGCATTGACATCTTCACAATATTTGTTCTTCCAATCCATGAGCATGGAACGTTTTTCCTGTCCATTAGTTTTAATTAAAGTTTATTATTCCCTTGGAAAGATTCCTTTTAATAAAGGCAATTTTTTCTATAATCTTATGAAACAGTATAATCACTAATGCATTCTGCACAGAGTCTTTCTAAAGTAACTGATGTCAAATAACCCTCAACTTTATTTGGATATTTTTGTAAATTAATTTTCTAGTATCACATAATTATTTAGTCAGTACAGTAAGTGAAACACTCATATTTTTAATGCAATATAAATTATTTTTAACAAATGTAATCTTTAACTTTTATTATTTTCTATAGTATTTTTATTTCAATTGACAATGGTTATAAGTGAGTCACATGAGATTTCAGTAACATCACCTAAAATAAGTATCCTGAAAAAAGTGTCAAAGTAAACTATTTATATATTTCCACATTTTTAATTTCAACTATATAATTTCTACCAGTGAGCTGCATAATATGTTTTATGACATGTATTTCTGAAGAAAAGGGAGTACTATCAAAGTAAATTAGTAAACTATATACTTTATTTCAAAGCAATAAAATGAAAAAAGTCTAACTTATACAGTAATTCTAATGGTAGGCAGCCTTAATTTTGTGCTAAATTTTAACTTAGGCAGTAAAAGCTGTGATCCATTCATCTTATCATACCCAGTTACTCCTCCCATCTAATTATATGATCATTAAATGTACTTTTTTATTAATAGGATGCATCTGCATATTTTTTAAAATAAAATTGCTTCCATTTTTCCCACAAGCATCTATTTTCTAATCAGAAAAGTTGATACTACATTGCTTTGCAGTAAATATTAAAAAATTTAAAAATGGTAATTATTGAATAGTTATGATCTGAAAAAGTAATTGGTTCATTTGGAAAGCAGAATGTTTATTTTAAATTTAGAAAACAAGCAGATTAAAATGATGTTTTGTATAATATTTAAATAATTATGCTTTTTGTTTTGGGTTTTAATATAACCTTTTTTTCAACATTTTTAAAAAATATACTTATATGCCTAAGCATGGTACACCATGAATCTTATAAAAAATATGACAAGAAAAGAAAGTAAAATGCTCATTCCTCTTAGTAAATGTTATATAAAATTATCCTGAGAAAAGCCTTAACACCATCACATAAGACAAAATTATTGTGCCCTCAGACTATTTTTAATTAAATAATTGGCAACACTCAAGTCGCTTGTTTGTATCAAGAAGGAATAGTTCCTTCCCACTAAAATAATTCCCTCATCTTTGCTTTAAAAGTTGGGAGATGTACTTTGGTGCCATGAGTGAGTGTGTGTGTGTGTGTGTGTGTGTGTGTGTGTGTGTGTGAGTCCCATAGAGAGAAGTGTGAGAAATCCTGTCAGATTTTTTAATATCTTGACCTAGGATGAAATGTTTGTTATTTCAATATAGTGTACATGCTGAGTCAATTGAAGTTTCGAGGACTGATTATGTGAGAGCCAGATTAACTGTAGATTTTTATTAATTCATTCAATAAATATTTATAGAGGTACTTTTAAGTAAATTTTTAATCTAGTCCAGTGCTCACCTCTGGCAACCTCTCTAGCCCATCTCTTGCCTGAACTCCAAGTTGCAGTTTGACTCTTGTACTGCAATCCCCACAGTGGCCCATTTTTCACTTCCAGGGTTTTGTAAATGCCAAAAATATTCTCCCTTTTCTTCCAAGCATTCTTGCCAGATCAATCTTATTCTTCCTTTTGTTAGATGTCACTTCTTCTAAAATGTCTGTCCTGATTCTTCAAAACCAGGTCAGGTAGCCTACCTCTGTACTCATTACCTCTATCTTCACACTTACAAACATTATTTTAATTTTTTGTTTCCTTGATGTTTCTGTCTACTGTACCATAAGCTGGTGGCAGAAATTGTGTCATGTTCTTGTTTACTAATGCATCCATAGCACCTAACACAGGATGCAGCACACAGTAGGTGTTTAGTAAATATTTGTTGAATGAAAAACTAATAATATGTGGAAAATATTACATCTGCTAAATATAATGATATATCTGCTACATATATCTGCTAAATATCTGACTACATCTCTCTCTTTTTTTAATTGTCATAAGAACACTTAACATGAAGAGCACCTGGGTGGCTCAGTCAGTTGAGCATCCAACTTTTGATTTCAGCCCAGGTCATGATCTCAGGGTTCTGAGATCAAGCCCCATGTTGGGCTCTGTGCTCAGCACTGAGTCTGCTTCACATTCTTTCTCCCTCTCCCTCTGCTCCTCTCCTCTCTCTCTCTCATGCGCACGCACGCTTTCAGAAAGAAAGAAAGAAAGAAAGAAAGAAAGAAAGAAAGAAAGAAAGA
>NW_023270418.1:11272189-11285834 GCF_011800145.1 Mirounga leonina
AGAAAGAAAGAAAGAAAGAAAGAAAGAAAGAAAGAAAGAAAGAAAGAAAGAAAGAAGGAAGGAAGGAAGGAAGGAAGGAAGGAAGGAAGAAAGGAAGGAAGGAAGGAAGAAAGAAAATCCTTAAAAAAAAAAAAAGAACACTTAACATGAGATCTACCCTCTTAACCAATTTTTAATTGTACAATACGTTATTGTTGACTGTAGGTACAATGTTGTACCCTGACTACATCTTTAACTCTCCATATGGTTCTGAGTTGTCTGTTCTTTGAGGAAGAGCATTAAGTAATCAATTGTCAAAGCCCAAATGCAGCTCCTGGCATAGTAGCCATGCCAGCCTGTTTTAATTTTCTCTAATTAACAAACTGTTTTTTATCTTTAAGGTTGGAATACTTCTCCATATCAACCTAAACTTAACAAAAAAACACTTTGATACGTAACTTGACCTTTCCTTGGTGAAGATTTTGCTAGCTCCTTCTCCAGTCCAGTGACCCTTCCCTACCATTATATTGACTTCCTTCTAAATCTTTGGCTTATGTGAAACTCTCCTTTTTAACGAGAAACTTTGTTTTTTAGTGCATTAAAACACTATCAAATAATTTTAATTCAAATTTAAATGCTTTTTTTTTTAGCTTGTCTATATCATCTCTTCCTCTTGCCTCTAAGACATATGGTAAAGACTGGGTATGAATACCCATCAGGATGACTAATTAAAACCAAACCAACTGAGCATTTAAAATATACCCTTGAAATAGAGGGGAGGTGCCAAGTTGATAACATCTTGATAACATTGGATAGTAATATCCCATGGGCCTACATATTCATTGTTCCTAGTCAATTGACATTTATATCTATTATCACTTGAGTGAAACATGATTAATTATTTTATGATAATTTGGATCATTGTTTAAAATTAAGTTTGGAAGTGTTATGTCCTGGCCATCTTCTTTTACCATTCCTTTAGAGGATTGGGAGCCACTCTGCTGCTTAGGGAAGATGATTTCTCTTTCCAATTATTATATAACAGGCCTCATTGTTTTCTAAATAGGAGACTCCTTCTCACTGTTCTAGGAGTAATAATTTTATGCTGCAGACATCAAAGATGAGGATAAAAATGTCACATCGTGATTCTGTCTCCATGACACCCCACAATAATACAAAATGAAAAATTCAAGCAAAGAGAACCTTTTGCTTTTTCCATGGTGTTAAAAGACATGTTTCTCAGTTTTTCGTCTCTATATTGGGCATTAAAATAAACATTTTTATATAATTATAAAGTTGTAATTATATCTTAAAATTTATTCATGAATTATTTCCCCCCAAATACTCTTTTTCATAAGGTGGTTTGTTGTGTTTTTTTTTAACCAAGAAATAGGAATTCTAGTTTCCACTATTCAATTAAATCCTAGCTATTTTAGTTGGAGATTTATTGCCTTAATCCATATGTAATGTGTTTATCACTTAGGAAAAATTTTTTAAAATGGGTTGGTAATTTTGTATAATGCCATAATTATATCTTTCATCAGGATAATTATGTAAAAGTAAATAAAGGTAGGGCTAAGATAATACCTAATTTAGGATGCCTTTCAAATGTATGATGCTTATAATTAAAGATTTCAAATAGAAAGTAAAGGGCCTTCATTTCCTTATACATCAGCCTAATTTTCAAAATAAAACCATAAAAATTAGTTAAATGGTTTCTTTACTCACACACACATGGAATCATAACTATCCACTTAGAAGCTTTTTGTAAAATAATAATAATAAAAAATAATTTTTTAGTGTCTTTAGCAAACAACTTAAAAGGTGAATTTCGTAGCTCATCTAACATGCAAGACTGAGAACAGAAATAATTTAACTAGCCTTGTGCCATTGGAAAGTATTTAAGATTTACAGTGGGAAGTATGCAATTATTCATTTCATATTACTTAAACCACTGAAAGAAAATATCACACATTATCAGTCATTAAAAGTAAGGATTATACATTATACATGATTTCATAGATTTAATACATTTTAGATAATAGCTCACTAAATAGAGATATAAGATTTTATGTCCTTATAAACAAGATGTTTCCCCTCCTTTATTCCAGTTAGACTAAAAGGCACATAACAAATGCCTAGCCTAACCCCTAACAACCTTCACTGACACATATGCATATTCAGATGCAGATAACTCAGCCTCAATACCCCAAAACACGTATGTTCATAACAGCCTTTCTAATGGCACATTGAGCTCCCCAGTGAAAAATGGTTGCAGCATCGAAGGATAGAAAGCAACAAGACTTACTGTGAAAAGCACTTCTCTTCCCCTGACTCTGCTGCATACAAAATTCCGTGAACCTCTGAAGTAGTCATGTGACCTAAGGTTTGGCTTCAGGCTGCTAATATAGGTCATTTAGTTCTAGGTCTGCTACGATTTGACCATTCTTTCACTCCAAGAATTGTGTTTTAAGCAGGGACTGTCTCTCAGCTGCTTAGTATTCATTTTTGTTTTTCTGGTGGGGGTATAGAAGGTGGGTGAGGGGGGTAGGGTGGCAGGGATGAGGCTGATGATGTGTAAGTAGGGTACTCTTCAACCCAAAATTCTGATAGATAGGAAGACCTCTAGATACCTCTGTAGATCACTCCATGGCCTTCACCAGCCTACTCAACTGGACCCAGTTTTAAGTAATTAATGGTGATGGAGCCAGCGTGAGTGTACCCTATACTCATCTCATTGTTATTACATGAGTCTATAAAGGGCTTCTCTGTTGGAGAAGTTTCTAAGGGACTATACAAGTTGTTTTGTTACATTGAAGTTGCATCAGTTATTACTTTTAAAAATATATAAGCCATCATTTGGGACTTTGAAGTCTTTTGTGTAAGGGGATTTTGTTATAAAGGCATTTGTTATAAGTAGTGTTTATTCTGTTACTATGTAAATCTACATAAAACTCCTCAGAAATGACTTTATTGAGCATCTGTGAATTAGAAGTAATAATTCAATCAGACAGCCATTACATGCACAGTTCATTTACTATACAATTCTAATAACATATTCTCAAATGGCTTCCATATGAACTGATGATATTCTGTTATGGGTGGAAGACTAAAAACCAGGAATTAATAAAACTATCATGGTATGGCAGTAGTTTTTCATAAGCCATGTTTTTGATGCATTAACTCTCATCCCATTATCAATTTGTTTTTGTTTTTGTTTTTAAGATTTTATTTATTTATTTGACAGAAAGACACAGCAAGAGAGGGAACACAAGCAGGGGGAATGGGAGAGGGAGAAGCAGGCTTCCCATGGAGCAGGGAGCCCTATCTGGGGCTCGATCCCAGGACCCTGGGATCATGACCTGAGCTGAAGGCAGACACTTAACAATTGAGCCACCCAGGCACCTCCCCCCCATTATCAGTATCATAACAAACTATACTACTTTAATGATCAAGCCTTTCTAGGTATAGATATGAATTATATAAAAGAAAATACCTAAAAATATTTCTTTCAAAACACCAAATATGTTTGGAATTCCTAGTACACAATATAATGTGCTATTCTTACTTCTTGATTCTTTTGATTATGTATTAAGTAGCTCATTGTTACTTCATTTAATGGAACTGGAGGATTTCTTAGAGATGCTCTTAGGCTACGACTTATTATTTAAGATATCTTTGACCTAAGGGATGTAGTACATGACCATAAAAACAAACCAAAGTGTGACCTTTGGAGGTATCCAGCATGGATATACTGTTAGCAATTCATCAGTCTGTTTACTGCATTGGAGAAAGTAAAGTCACTGATAGTGTTTTTTTAATGTAAGCAAACAGTGAAACAAGATCTGTGTAGAACCTCTTTTTTCTTTTTAAGATTTTGTTTATTTATTTAAGAGAGACAGAGACAGAGCATGAGTGGGATGGAGGGGCAGAGGGAGAGGGAGAAGCACACTCCCCACTGAACAGGGCTCAATCCTGGGACCCTGGGATCATGACCTGAGCTAAAGGTAGGCACTTAACCGACTGAGCCACCCAGGCACCTCTCATGTAGAACCTCTTGAAAAATTTATTTAATAGAGCATTTAATAGAATACTGTTTAGTAACCTTTTAGAACATCTTAAAGATTGTAGAACATTTTATTTAATAAAGGATTCACACCAGAGCATTGAAGACACATTCTTCATTTACTAAATAAGGGAAAAAATTGCCTCTAGTCTGTGTGTTAAATTGCTTGCATGCTCTTGGCATTTTAATAAGAAAACTAAGTGTGATGCTACCAGTCATCACCATGTCTTTGGTTGACACATTTTCTTTAATAAAAGATAGAATATGGGGAAATATGTACTTCTATCTAATTTGAATAGAAGTCTGTATTATGAGTATATTTAAAAAGCTATGCCAAAACACTTGATATGGAAAGTCTCATTTATAAGACTGTTAATATGAGTTACTTTTGTAGCTTGACCTACCAACCATTTTTCTTCATTTTGCCATTTATGCATTTTAGGATTGGAAGTAAATGGAGCTAAAACATTCTTCCCTACAGCTTTGAGGTCTTCACATAAGACCTGTTTGAAAAATGCCAGGGCATGGTTTTTCTCTCAAACCCGAAGACACAAAATTAAACATGTTTTATTCAGGAACAGGAACTCTGAAACAATTTGATTTTACATTTATGAACTGAATTTACATTTCTGTCCCTATTACCAAAACAAAGCTGAACATTACCTATATATATAACATCAGTAACAGTGTCTTCATTAATTCAGGTTTCTGGTACCTAGTTAAAAAAAAAAAAAGTACCTGGGATTGTAAAGTATGCTAGGTGTATTTGTACATGATGTGGTGGCAGTAAAGAAGCTTTGGAAATTACTGAAGCTAAATGCTTGGTAATTGCTGTGACCCTCTTTTTCCTCTTTCCTCTTTTTATTGCTAATCCCACAGAAAAGGTAGTTATGTATCCATCTGATTTCCTTAGCACATAAATTCTTTGCAAGCAGGAAAAATCATCACTGTCAAATAGAAATGAAGAGTGAAGGCAGGAGAGGAAAGAGATTGTGACATATTGAATGGATAGAGTTCTTGCCTCCAGGAGTGTTGAGAAGGAACTGTGATAGAGCAATTACTACATGTAAACTTTTTTTTAAAATGTGTGTATTTATTAAGCACATACAATGTTAAAGTTATGAGGTAGGCCCTGTGGGAAATGCAGACTTTACATACGGCTTCTGTTCTCACATCTCCTCTTAACGTACTTTTTCGAAAATTCAAGTATCACTGAAATACAATTATCATATTAGTTTCAGACCTCTTGGGTACTTATACGGTGGAAGCTGTGGAAGTCCCACCTCTCTGAAAACACTGTATTCATATAATCTTTTTCAGGTGTTTACAGTAAGATTGTGTTCTCCTCCTTAAAACAATCACTTACCCAGCATTCAATCTGACAGAAAATCCTACTGACTCTGCCTTTAAAATATATTCATAATGAAACGAGTTTTCTCTACCACCAATGCTACCATTCAGTGCAAGCCATCATCATGTGTTGCCTGGATTACTATAGTAGCCTCCTACCTACATGCCTGCTTCTAACCCTGATCTCCTTCAATTTGTTCTCCTGCAACAGCCAGAAGGATGATTCGTTTAAAACATAAGACACATCATGTCTGGGGGGCGCCTGGGTGACTCAGTCGTTAAGCATCTGCCTTCAGCTCAGGTCATGATCCCAAGGTCCTGGGATCAAGCCCTGCATCGGGCTCCCTGCTCAGCGGGAAGCCTGCTTCTCCCTCTCCCACTCCCCCTGCTTGTGTTTCCTCTCTCTCTGTGTCTTTCTCTGTCAAATAAATAAATAAAATCTTAAAAAAAAAAAAAAAACACATCATGTCTGGGGCACCTGGGTGGCTCAGTCATTAAGCGTCTGCCTTCGGCTCAGGTCATGAACCCAGGGTCCTGGGATCGAGTCCCATATCGTCTCCTTGTTCCACAGGAGGCCTGTTTCTCCCTCTCCCACTCCCCCTGCTTGTGTTCACTCTCTCTCTGTGTCTCCCTCTGTCAAATAAATAAATAAAATTAAAAAAAAAAACACACATCATGTCATTTCTCTGCTCAAAACTCTCCATCTAATCTCCATCTCACTCAGAAGTCCTTGGTGGCCACCAAGACCGCATGCCACCTGGCCACCTAGTTCTCTGATTTTAGGCTTTATTCCTCTCCCCACATTTGCTCTGATTCAGCCACACTTGGTATTCCTTGCTATTCCTCCTTGCTGCACCTTGACCATGCCATGCCTTAGGGCTTTTGCTGCCTGTTCCCTTTGCTTGAAATGTTCCTCTCTCAGATCTTTTCATAGCTAACTTCCTCTCCATCAAATATTTGTTGAAATATCACCTTCTTAATGAAGCTTTTCCCGACCATCCATTTCAAAGTAGCAGTTTACCACCATTCTGCCGTTCTAGTTACTCTTGATCTGCTCTCGATTTTCCATAGCACTTACCACCTTCTAACATGTTATATCATTTCCCCATTTATTATGTTCATTTTCCATCTTCTTCTCTAGGATGTGAGCTTCACAAGAATAAGGATTTTTCTCTGTTCTGTTTAGAACAGTCACATGGTAAAGTGCTCAAAAAACACTTTTAAATTGATGTTTGTCTCAGTTTACCTGAGACTATCTCATTTTCCTCCCCTTCCCTATTTAAGTTATGTACAAGCATGAATGAATTTGGGAGCTAGTATTAGTAGTAATAACAATAATGAGATCACTTATTGCTGTCATTTACTGAGTACTGAATAGTGGCAGACAATACCCCAAGCACATTACCTGTATTCTGCCATTTAATCCCCACAACTAGTCCTAAAGTCAGATGACAGGGCTTGGAAAGGTTAAGTCACTTGCCCAGGGTCACATTTCGAGTGAATGGCTAAGCTGCATTTCAACCCGTAACAGACTCCAAAGGCCGACTCTCTTTATAACTTTTGAATTATAGCCACCTTTAGTTTTATGCAACATCAATTTTTTAATTTATATTTACTAAACAAGAGTGACTAAAAGAATTCTGCTGTTATCAACTGTGAAATTAACTGGCTACTGACTTGCTTAATGCCATCCCTTTGTTTTTTCCATCCCTTCTTTTTAAGTAACTATATATTTAGAGATAAATACTGGCTTTATGGCTTTATAATTTCAAGTGATAGAAATATTGCTTTCAGATTGAAGGGAGAGGGTATTCATAGTATCTGGTATTTTCTTGAAGAAGACTTGGAGAGAATGCAGGAGACTGAAATTATGTAAGTGGGGCATTGAGTAACATGAATTTGCTCAAGAACAAAGGAAACAGAAGTAGAGGTATAAAAAGTGAGGTAATATTAAGTGGCATGGTAGGGATCATATTGTTCATGTTTTTTGTTTGAGTATTCTCTAAAATAATTTTTTAAAACCATGTACCTTATCACACATTTTTAAGTTGACATTTTTCATTTTAAGTGTAAATAGTGACAAAGGATATCATTTCTGATCTATGAGATGTAGGCTTTAAATATATTTTTATCAAAACCATGAAATAAGGATTTAGCTTAATTTATAGAAAAAGTTCATAATATAGCATAATTGGCAATCATTGTCAAATTAATGAGAAGAAAGACTGACTTCATTTTTTAATTCCAAAAAACATGTTTCTAGGATAGTCTTCTCGCTTTCATTGCCATGTGTTTGTTCCCTGCTAATTATGAAACAAGGTGCAAGCCCCCATTAGTTTGGTGTTGTTCTGCAGTCATGGGACTCTTCCTTGGGAGCAATGCCCCACACCAAGATTCAGGGAGAGTGAAAGCTATGACTTCTGTCTGCCAAGTTCAATCAAATGGAAAAGGAGAACCTGCAGACTATAGGTACACTTTCAAGTAGGTCAACTTTAGGAGAGAATAACTATGAAAATTGAAGATCTCAAAATTGAATTCCTTTAAAACTATCCATACCCCCATACCCATTACAAAGTCTTTGTAAAGGGCATGCATTTTGCAGTTTTAAGATCTCTGCTTTATATTAAGTAGCACATTAAAATTTAGAATATACTCCCTTTTTCTTACAGTGGACTAGTTTTCCTAAAAATGTCTACTTCCATTATAATCTGCAAAAATAGATCTTTAAGTTTCCTCCATGTCTTTTTGTGACTTGATAGCTTATTTATTTTTATCACTAAATAATATTCCATCGTATGGCTGTACCACTGTTTGTTTATCCATTCAGACCTATTGAAGGATATTTTGATTGCTTCCAAGTTTTAGCAGTTTTGAATAAAGCCGCTATAAAAATTTGTGTGCAGGTTTTTGTGTGGATATAAGTTTTCAACTCAATTTGTGTAAATTCCAAGGAGTACAAATGCTGGGTTTTATGGAAAAAAAATGTTTAGTTTTGTAAGAAATTGCCCAACTGCCTTCCAAAGTGGCCATACCATTTTGCATTTCCACCAGCAATGAATGAAGGTTTCTGTTGCTCAACATCCTCACCAGCATTTGGTTGTCAGTGTTTTGGATTTGAGCCATTCTAGTAGGTGTGTAGTAGTATCTCATTTTAATTTGTAGTGCCCTGATAACATATAATGTTGAACATCTTTTTATGTGTTTATTTGCCATCGTATGTCTTCTTTGGTGAGGTGACTGTTTAGATTTTTTGCTTTTAATTAGAGTGTAAGTTTTCTTGTTGTTGAATTTTAGGAGTGTTTTCTAAATTTTTGATACCAGTCCTTCATCAGATAGGTGTTTTACAAAGATTTTCTCCCAGGCTGCAGCTTGTCTGCATTCTCTTAACAGTATCTTTCACAGAACAGAAGTATTTAATTTTAATGAAATCCAAGTTACCATTTTTTTCTTTCAGGATCATGCTTTTGGTGTTATATATAATAAGTCATTGTCAAACCCAAGATGACCTAAATTTTCTCCTATATTATCTTCCAGCATTTTATAGCTTTGCATTTTAGGTCTTTTGTTCACTTTGAGTTACTTTTTGTGAAAGGTGTAAGGTCTGTGTCTAGATTCATTCTTTTGCTTGTGGATGTCCATTTGTTTAAGTACCATTTGTTGAAAAGACTATCCTTTCTCCATTGAATTGCCTTTGCCCTTCTGTCAAAGATCAGTTGACTACATTTGTGTGGGTCTATTTCTAGGCTCTGTATACTGTTCTATTTATCTACTGGTCTTTTCTTTCATCAGTACCACACTGTCTTGATTAGTGTACCTATAGAGTAAGTCTTGAATTAAGGTAGTTTGCTAGAGCTGCCTAACAAATACCAGAGACTGGGTGGCTTAAACAACAGAAATTTTATTTTCTCACAGTTCTGGAGGCCAGAAATCCAAGATCAAGGTGTCGGCAGAGATGGTTTCTTCTGAGGCCTTTCTCCTCAGCTTATAGTTTGCCATTCTTCTCCCTGTGTCATTACATGGTCTTCCTTCTGTGTATGTCTGTGTCCAAATTTCTTCTTTTTTTTTTTTAAGTGTTTTTTTTTTTAAGATTTTTATTTATTTGAGAGAGAGAGAATGAGAGAGAAAGAGAGAGAAAATGAGAAGGGGGGAAGGTCAGAGGGAGAAGCAGACTCCCCGCTGATCGGGGAGCCTGATACAGGACTTGATCCTGGGACTCCAGGCTCATGACCTGAGCCGAAGGCAGTCGCTTAACTAACTGAGCCACCCAGGTGCCCTAAATTTCTTCTTTTTATAAGGGTGCCAGTCATAATGGATTAGGGCTCACCCTAAAAGCTCATTTTAACTTAGTTACCTCTTTAAAAACTCTGTCTCCAAATGTGGTTACATTTTGAGGTATTAGGAGTTTAGATGGGGGTTAGATCTTCAACATATGAATTTGGGGGGAATACAGTTCAGCCCATAATAAATAGTGTCATTCCTCCAACTTTGTTCTTCTTCAATATTGTGTTGACTATTCTAGATCTTTTGCCTTACCGTATAAACTTTTTATCATTTGGTCAATATCCATAAATAACTTGCTGAGATTTTTATTGGGATTGCATTGAATCTTTACTTCAAGTTCAAAGAACTGAAATCTTGATGATATTGAGGCTTTCTATACCTAAGATTTGGCACCCCTTGGATTTTTGTAATCTTAGAACTCGTCCACAATGAGCTTCTAGCAATTTGTCATTTACAGTTTAGTTTGTTTGTTTGTTTGTTTTCCTCTAGTACTGGTTCCTGTGGAGATTTTTATTCTCAGTCTTCTGCTCTAATAAGTTGTGATTCTCTGTATCTGCCTATCATTTCTATAGATTTCTGGGCAACGGCTTGCCCTGTGACCTCACTGCTCCAATAGGTTCCATTTATTCAGCTTTTTTTCTTGTTAGGGGGGTAAGACTGATGACTTCCAAGCTCCTTTTATTCAAGACCAGAAACAAGAAGTCTCCAAGGTACTTTTTATTCTTACAACATCATTAACAAAATTTAGCATTTATTGGTTCCCTATTCTTCAGAAGGCGCTGAGTTAGGTATATTATGTTTTGAAACTGCCAAGAATCCTTTTTTGCCAAAATGGTATTTATGAAAGTATTTTATATTTGCATCTTAGGTTTTTAAAATGTGTATTCCCTATAGCATTGGTTTTCAAAATGCTATGGCCCTTGTGGTACTAAGAGGTGCCTCTGGAATTGCAGATTTGGATTGTGAGTGAGAGGGAAGCAAAAGGCAAGGGACAGACTTAAATTGAGTATATTCACCCCAGGTTCAACTCTTTTTCATATATTTTATATGAAGTAAGGGTTGGACAACTAAAAAATATTTAAATCCACTGCCCTTGAGTTTTAAATGAAGGCTCTCCTAAAGTACTCTTCCATACACTGCATAGTAAACTGTCTTATAAAAACCTTTATAGAGTTTAGTAACAAAATTGTTCAGGAAAAAACTCTATGGTACTCTTATTTCATTAAATGCAAAGTGTTAATGTTGGACTGAATGAATCCCTCTTTGTTAGGGATTGTAAGTACGCAATTAAAATATAATTAGTTTATCCTGAGGAGCTCAAACCTTCGCAAATTGAATATTTGTGAGGTATTAATTAACTGATGTATCAAAAAATGCACAGCATGAGCATACCTTTATTAACCTGTGGTTAAGTTTTCGGGATGGAACCTGTAGATGTCAGTGCATCCTGGCTCAATACTAACACTTGGAATTAACCAGCTTAGTGACTTGTATTTCTATAAAAATTCAAACTCACATATTTAGTTTTGGGTGTTTTATTCTGTTTTCAATTTGGCTTTGTACCCTAGGACAATTGGAGACAGGGCTAGAAATAAGACTTCAGACTTACATACATGTTCCAGAAGGAAACAGCAGAAAGAAGCGTTTTTAATTCAGCTAGCAGTCACATATAATGATGCTTGGTTCTACACTGTGAGAGATATCTGTAGGGCAGCACAAGCTTTACATCATTCATATCATATAGAATTGTTTGTAAACATGCGTACTGTAGTGTAATATAATTAGTCTAAATCAGTTCAGAAAAATATTTAGAAGCCTGCTGTGTATAAAGCAAATAAGTAAAACACTATTCTTGCACCAGAAAAGTGAACACAGTAGAAGAGATTAAGCAAATATGCAAAAATCAATTCAAGACAAAATATTCTAAGCGTAAAAACAAGCACAGAATGCTATGGGGCTCATAGAAGACAGAGATACTACGTCTGTTTGAAAGCAAATGAGAAAATTGAAAGGGAAGGTAACGTGATCGATCTAGAAACCTGGAGAGAAGATATATCAGTTAGGACATAATTCAGGTGCATACAAAAGGAAACTTGATTGATAGAACCTTTGATAAATAAAGCTTTATATTTTAAATAGAACAAGAAATCTGAAGGTAAACAGCTGCTGATACCAATTCAGTAGTTCTAGAATGTCAAGGTCACGTTTTTGTAACTTTTGAGACTTTCCCTCATACTTGTTGCCTCATGATCACAAGATGGTGGTTGCAGTTCCAAGTACCAGTCTGCAATCCAGCAGGAAGAAGGGATTGAGGGAAGGAGAAAAGGAAAACTTTCCAGATACTCCTCTGTAGAATTCTGTTACAACTCATTGGCCAGAACTTTTGCAAATTGCCACCCAGGCTACAGGCAGTCTAGGAAGGGGGAGTGTTTTTAACTATTCATATTGCCCCTCTCCAAACAAAATCAGGAAATGTTGAGGTAAAAAGAATAACAAGAACAAATCACGTGTTTCTTTGAGGTAAAAAGATATAGTGGAAGTTTGAGATAAAAACAGTTAACTTGGACTATACCCACAGAGCCTTTGATCCCAAGCTGAGGCATTATAATTAAGCTCATAGGCAGTGGGGAAGCTATAAAATGTTTCTGAACAGAGGAATGATGCCATGGATGCTGACCCATCATCACATTTTAACTTTCTAAACAAAATTATTTTAAATATACTTCATAGTTTATAACAGATGAATTTTTATTTATTTTTTTAAACATTTTATTTACTTATTTGAGAGAGCACACAAGCAGGGGGAGGGGCAAAGGGAGAGGGAGAAGCAAACTCCCCGCTGAGCAGGGAGCCTGATGCAGGGCTCAATCCCAGGACCCTGGGATCATGACCTGAGCCGCAAGCAGATGCTTAACTGGCTGAGCCACCCGCCCAACAGATGAATTTTTAAATTGTACTGTTAGGTTATGATCACACTCAGATATAAATTAATCCTGTTAAGACAATTCTGTAGGGTGGGTCAGCAATCATTAACAGAGCATTGTTCTGCTAATGTCGTTCACTGTGGCACCAGAATGTTGATTCTATAAGGTCCACTCAGTCTAGGTATCTATATATTAAAAAAAAAAAAAAAATCTTGAATTTAGGAATTTCTAAAAGATTTAAGAGTGGGGGCACCTGGCTGGCTCAGTCAATAGGGCATGCAACTCCTGATCTCAGGGTCTTAAGTTCAAGCCTAGAGCTTACTTTAAAAAAAAAAAAAATTAAGAGTGATTGAACTCACTATAATGAAAACAATAAACAATTTATTTTTAAAGTCACATGACTAAAATGTTTCCCTTTCCTCCTTAGGAACTAATGCCACCCGTCTAACGTGACCACATAATTTATTGTCTTAATTAAATTAAAGAAGTATTCATCATCAGGCCAAGACAATAGGAGTAAACCAGGGATTGCCAGTGTGGCTAAGGGACTAGTTCTGGTGCAGCCTGAAGTCTCTTCCGGGCTGTCACATTGTTCTTGCATGAGAGGAGGTCTGTGTCTCTCTTCAGGGCTGAATAAACTAATCCAGCTTTGCTTGCCAACCCCAGGGACAGCCGCACTCGCTGTAGCTTTCTGCCTTGTCCTCCAGCCGCGCTCTCCATCATTGGTCTCCCTGCTGGCCACACTCTCCCTGTGGGATCAGTGTTCTTTGACTCAAAGCTGTATTTTCTCTTAATGTTGTGGTCCCAAGGAAGGAGGGGTGAGGGAAAATTTTAAATTCCCTTTTTGTGGGAAAAGTCATTTCCAGCTTGAATTGGGAGCTGAAAACAAATCTCACATTTACATAGCACTATAATCTTTACTGAGTGACACCAGTAAGGATCTCCCAAGAAACATTAGCTCAGAGCATTCTCGTTGAATTATGTGGTGCCCAGGGTTATTTATTTTATTTTATTTTATTTTATTTTATTTTATTTTATTTTATTT